>NC_086455.1:9800598-10100598 GCF_028390025.1 Pseudophryne corroboree
TCTCCCTCTCCTGTTCCTCTCTGCCCCCAGCATCTCCCTCTCCTGTTCCCTCTGCCCCATCTCCTGTCCTCTCCCCAGCATCTCCCTCTCCTGTTCCTCTCTGCCCCCAGCATCTCCCCTCTCCTGTTCCTCTCTGCCCCCAGCATCTCCCTCTCCTGTTCCTCTCTGCCACCAGCATCTCCCTCCTGTTCCTCTCTGCCCCCAGCATCTCCCTCTCCTGTTCCTCTCTGCCCCCAGCATCTCCCTCTCCTGTTCCTCTCTGCCAGCATCTCCCTCCTGTTCCTCTCTGCCCCCCAGCATCTCCCTCTCCTGTTCCTCTCTGCCCCCAGCATCTCCCTCCTGTTCCTCTCTGCCCCCAGCATCTCCCTCTCCTGTTCCTCTCTGCCCCCAGCATCTCCCTCTCCTGTTCCTCTCTGCCCCCAGCATCTCCCTCTCCTGTTCCTCTCTGCCCCCAGCATCTCCCTCTCCTGTTCCTCTCTGCCCCCAGCATCTCCCTCTCCTGTTCCTCTCTGCCCCCAGCATCTCCTCTCCTGTTCCTCTCTGCCCCCAGCATCTCCCTCTCCTGTTCCTCTCTGCCCCCAGCATCTCCCTCTCCTGTTCCTCTCTGCCCCCAGCATCTCCCTCCTGTTCCTCTCTGCCCCAGCATCTCCCTCCTGTTCCTCTCTGCCCCCAGCATCTCCCTCTCCTGTTCCTCTCTGCCCCCAGCATCTCCCTCTCCTGTTCCTCTCTGCCCCCAGCATCTTCCTCCTGTTCCTCTCTGCCCCCAGCATCTCCCTCCTGTTCCTCTCTGCCCCCAGCATCTCCCTCTCCTGTTCCTCTCTGCCCCCAGCATCTCCCTCTCCTGTTCCTCTCTGCCCCCAGCATCTCCCTCTCCTCCTCTCTGCCCCCAGCATCTCCCTCTCCTGTTCCTCTCTGCCCCCAGCATCTCCCTCTGTTCCTCTCTGCCCCCAGCATCTCCCTCTCCTGTTCCTCTCTGCCCCCAGCATCTCCCCTCCTGTTCCTCTCTGCCCCCAGCATCTCCCTCTCCTGTTCCTCTCTGCCCCCAGCATCTCCCTCCTGTTCCTCTCTGCCCCCAGCATCTCCCTCTCCTGTTCCTCTCTGCCACCAGCATCTCCCTCTCCTGTTCCTCTCTGCCCCCAGCATCTCCCTCCTGTTCCTCTCTGCCCCCAGCATCTCCCTCTCCTGTTCCTCTCTGCCCCCAGCATCTCCCTCTCCTGTTCCTCTCTGCCCCCAGCATCTCCCTCTCCTGTTCCTCTCTGCCCCCAGCATCTCCCTCTCCTGTTCCTCTCTGCCCCCAGCATCTCCCTCCTGTTCCTCTCTGCCCCCAGCATCTCCCTCTCCTGTTCCTCTCTGCCCCCCAGCATCTCCCTCTCCTGTACCTCTCTGCCCCCAGCATCTCCCTCTCCTGTTCCTCTCTGCCCCCAGCATCTCCCTCTCCTGTTCCTCTCTGCCCCCAGCATCTCCCTCCTGTTCCTCTCTGCCACCAGCATCTACCTCTCCTGTTCCTCTCTGCCCCCCAGCATCTCCCTCTCCTGTTCCTCTCTGCCCCCAGCATCTTCCTCCTGTTCCTCTCTGCCCCCAGCATCTCCCTCCTGTTCCTCTCTGCCCCCAGCATCTCCCTCTCCTGTTCCTCTCTGCCCCCAGCATCTCCCTCCTGTTCCTCTCTGCCCCCAGCATCTCCCTCCTGTTCCTCTCTGCCCCCAGCATCTCCCTCTCCTGTTCCTCTCTGCCCCCAGCATCTCCCTCCTGTTCCTCTCTGCCACCAGCATCTCCCTCCTGTTCCTCTCTGCCCCCAGCATCTCCCTCTCCTGTTCCTCTCTGCCCCCAGCATCTCCCTCCTGTTCCTCTCTGCCACCAGCATCTCCCTCCTGTTCCTCTCTGCCCCCAGCATCTCCCTCTCCTGTTCCTCTCTGCCCCCAGCATCTCCCTCTCCTGTTCCTCTCTGCCCCAGCATATTCCTCTCCTGTTCCTCTCTGCCCCAGCATCTCCCTCTCCTGTTCCTCTCTGCCCCCAGCATCTCCCTCTCCTGTTCCTCTCTGCCCCCAGCATCTTCCTCTCCTCTTCCTCTCTGCCCCCAGCATCTTCCTCCTGTTCCTCTCTGCCCCCAGCATCTCCCTCTCCTGTTCCTCTCTGCCCCCAGCATCTCCCTCTCCTGTTCCTCTCTGCCCCCAGCATCTCCCTCTCCTGTTCCTCTCTGCCCCCAGCATCTCCCTCTCCTCTCCTCTCTGCCCCCAGCATCTCCCTCCTGTTCCTCTCTGCCCCCAGCATCTCCCTCCTGTTCCTCTCTGCCCCCAGCATCTCCCTCCTGTTCCTCTCTGCCCCCAGCATCTCCCTCCTGTTCCTCTCTGCCCCCAGCATCTTCCTCCTGTTCCTCTCTGCCCCCAGCATCTCCCTCCTGTTCCTCTCTGCCCCCAGCATCTCCCTCTCCTGTTCCTCTCTGCCCCCAGCATCTCCCTCTCCTGTTCCTCTCTGCCCCCAGCATCTCCCTCTCCTGTTCCTCTCTGCCCCCAGCATCTCCCTCTCCTGTTCCTCTCTGCCCCCAGCATCTCCCTCTCCTGTTCCTCTCTGCCCCCAGCATCTCCCTCCTGTTCCTCTCTGCCCCCAGCATCTCCCTCTCCTGTTCCTCTCTGCCCCAGCATCTCCCTCTCCTGTTCCTCTCTGCCCCCAGCATCTCCCTCCTGTTCCTCTCTGCCCCCAGCATCTCCCTCTCCTGTTCCTCTCTGCCCCCAGCATCTCCCTCCTGTTCCTCTCTGCCCCCAGCATCTCCCTCTCCTGTTCCTCTCTGCCACCAGCATCTCCCTCTCCTGTTCCTCTCTGCCCCCAGCATCTCCCTCCTGTTCCTCTCTGCCCCCAGCATCTCCCTCTCCTGTTCCTCTCTGCCCCCAGCATCTCCCTCTCCTGTTCCTCTCTGCCCCCAGCATCTCCCTCTCCTGTTCCTCTCTGCCCCAGCATCTCCCTCTCCTGTTCCTCTCTGCCCCCAGCATCTCCCTCCTGTTCCTCTCTGCCCCCAGCATCTCCCTCTCCTGTTCCTCTCTGCCCCCAGCATCTCCCTCTCCTGTACCTCTCTGCCCCCAGCATCTCCCTCTCCTGTTCCTCTCTGCCCCCAGCATCTCCCTCTCCTGTTCCTCTCTGCCCCCAGCATCTCCCTCCTGTTCCTCTCTGCCACCAGCATCTACCTCTCCTGTTCCTCTCTGCCCCCAGCATCTCCCTCTCCTGTTCCTCTCTGCCCCCAGCATCTTCCTCCTGTTCCTCTCTGCCCCCAGCATCTCCCTCCTGTTCCTCTCTGCCCCCAGCATCTCCCTCTCCTGTTCCTCTCTGCCCCCAGCATCTCCCTCCTGTTCCTCTCTGCCCCCAGCATCTCCCTCCTGTTCCTCTCTGCCCCCAGCATCTCCCTCTCCTGTTCCTCTCTGCCCCCAGCATCTCCCTCCTGTTACTCTCTGCCACCAGCATCTCCCTCTCCTGTTCCTCTCTGCCCCCAGCATCTCCCTCTCCTGTTCCTCTCTGCCCCCAGCATCTCCCTCCTGTTCCTCTCTGCCACCAGCATCTCCCTCCTGTTCCTCTCTGCCCCCAGCATCTCCCTCTCCTGTTCCTCTCTGCCCCCAGCATCTCCCTCTCCTGTTCCTCTCTGCCCCAGCATATTCCTCTCCTGTTCCTCTCTGCCCCCAGCATCTCCCTCTCCTGTTCCTCTCTGCCCCCAGCATCTCCCTCTCCTGTTCCTCTCTGCCCCCAGCATCTTCCTCTCCTCTTCCTCTCTGCCCCCAGCATCTTCCTCCTGTTCCTCTCTGCCCCCAGCATCTCCCTCTCCTGTTCCTCTCTGCCCCCAGCATCTCCCTCCTGTTCCTCTCTGCCCCCAGCATCTCCCTCTCCTGTTCCTCTCTGCCCCCAGCATCTCCCTCCTGTTCCTCTCTGCCCCAGCATCTACCTCTCCTGTTCCTCTCTGCCCCCAGCATCTCCCTCTCCTGTTCCTCTCTGCCCCCAGCATCTTCCTCTGTTCCTCTCTGCCCCCAGCATCTCCCTCCTGTTCCTCTCTGCCCCCAGCATCTCCCTCTCCTGTTCCTCTCTGCCCCCAGCATCTCCCTCCTGTTCCTCTCTGCCCCCAGCATCTCCCTCCTGTTCCTCTCTGCCCCCAGCATCTCCCTCTCCTGTTCCTCTCTGCCCCCAGCATCTCCCTCCTGTTCCTCTCTGCCACCAGCATCTCCCTCCTGTTCCTCTCTGCCCCCAGCATCTCCCTCTCCTGTTCCTCTCTGCCCCCAGCATCTCCCTCCTGTTCCTCTCTGCCACCAGCATCTCCCTCCTGTTCCTCTCTGCCCCCAGCATCTCCCTCTCCTGTTCCTCTCTGCCCCCAGCATCTCCCTCTCCTGTTCCTCTCTGCCCCCAGCATATTCCTCTCCTGTTCCTCTCTGCCCCCAGCATCTCCCTCTCCTGTTCCTCTCTGCCCCCAGCATCTCCCTCTCCTGTTCCTCTCTGCCCCCAGCATCTTCCTCTCCTCTTCCTCTCTGCCCCCAGCATCTTCCTCCTGTTCCTCTCTGCCCCCAGCATCTCCCTCTCCTGTTCCTCTCTGCCCCCAGCATCTCCCTCCTGTTCCTCTCTGCCCCCAGCATCTCCCTCTCCTGTTCCTCTCTGCCCCCAGCATCTCCCTCCTGTTCCTCTCTGCCACCAGCATCTACCTCTCCTGTTCCTCTCTGCCCCCAGCATCTCCCTCTCCTGTTCCTCTCTGCCCCCAGCATCTTCCTCCTGTTCCTCTCTGCCCCCAGCATCTCCCTCCTGTTCCTCTCTGCCCCCAGCATCTCCCTCTCCTGTTCCTCTCTGCCCCCAGCATCTCCCTCCTGTTCCTCTCTGCCCCCAGCATCTCCCTCCTGTTCCTCTCTGCCCCCAGCATCTCCCTCCTGTTCCTCTCTGCCCCCAGCATCTCCCTCTCCTGTTCCTCTCTGCCCCCAGCATCTCCCTCCTGTTCCTCTCTGCCACCAGCATCTCCCTCCTGTTCCTCTCTGCCCCCAGCATCTCCCTCTCCTGTTCCTCTCTGCCCCCAGCATCTCCCTCCTGTTCCTCTCTGCCACCAGCATCTCCCTCCTGTTCCTCTCTGCCCCCAGCATCTCCTCTCCTGTTCCTCTCTGCCCCCAGCATCTCCCTCTCCTGTTCCTCTCTGCCCCAGCATATTCCTCTCCTGTTCCTCTCTGCCCCCAGCATCTCCCTCTCCTGTTCCTCTCTGCCCCCAGCATCTCCCTCTCCTGTTCCTCTCTGCCCCCAGCATCTTCCTCTCCTCTTCCTCTCTGCCCCCAGCATCTTCCTCCTGTTCCTCTCTGCCCCCAGCATCTCCCTCTCCTGTTCCTCTCTGC
Organism: Pseudophryne corroboree; assembly: GCF_028390025.1. Classification (NCBI taxonomy): domain Eukaryota; kingdom Metazoa; phylum Chordata; class Amphibia; order Anura; family Myobatrachidae; genus Pseudophryne; species Pseudophryne corroboree. The sequence goes on from NC_086455.1 coordinate 9,805,935, forward strand.
CCCCAGCATCTCCCTCTCCTGTTCCTCTCTGCCCCCAGCATCTCCCTCTCCTGTTCCTCTCTGCCCCCAGCATCTCCCTCTCCTCTTCCTCTCTGCCCCCAGCATCTCCCTCCTGTTCCTCTCTGCCCCCAGCATCTCCCTCCTGTTCCTCTCTGCCCCCAGCATCTCCCTCCTGTTCCTCTCTGCCCCCAGCATCTCCCTCCTGTTCCTCTCTGCCCCCAGCATCTTCCTCCTGTTCCTCTCTGCCCCCAGCATCTCCCTCCTGTTCCTCTCTGCCCCCAGCATCTCCCTCTCCTGTTCCTCTCTGCCCCCAGCATCTCCCTCTCCTGTTCCTCTCTGCCCCCAGCATCTCCCTCTCCTGTTCCTCTCTGCCCCCAGCATCTCCCTCTCCTGTTCCTCTCTGCCCCCAGCATCTCCCTCTCCTGTTCCTCTCTGCCCCCAGCATCTCCCTCTCCTGTTCCTCTCTGCCCCCAGCATCTCCCTCCTGTTCCTCTCTGCCCCCAGCATCTCCCTCTCCTGTTCCTCTCTGCCCCCAGCATCTCCCTCTCCTGTTCCTCTCTGCCCCCAGCATCTCCCTCTCCTGTTCCTCTCTGCCCCCAGCATCTCCCTCCTGTTCCTCTCTGCCCCCAGCATCTCCCTCTCCTGTTCCTCTCTGCCCCCAGCATCTCCCTCCTGTTCCTCTCTGCCCCCAGCATCTCCCTCTCCTGTTCCTCTCTGCCACCAGCATCTCCCTCTCCTGTTCCTCTCTGCCCCCAGCATCTCCCTCCTGTTCCTCTCTGCCCCCAGCATCTCCCTCTCCTGTTCCTCTCTGCCCCCAGCATCTCCCTCTCCTGTTCCTCTCTGCCCCCAGCATCTCCCTCTCCTGTTCCTCTCTGCCCCCAGCATCTCCCTCTCCTGTTCCTCTCTGCCCCCAGCATCTCCCTCCTGTTCCTCTCTGCCCCCAGCATCTCCCTCTCCTGTTCCTCTCTGCCCCCAGCATCTCCCTCTCCTGTACCTCTCTGCCCCCAGCATCTCCCTCTCCTGTTCCTCTCTGCCCCCAGCATCTCCCTCTCCTGTTCCTCTCTGCCCCCAGCATCTCCCTCCTGTTCCTCTCTGCCACCAGCATCTACCTCTCCTGTTCCTCTCTGCCCCCAGCATCTCCCTCTCCTGTTCCTCTCTGCCCCCAGCATCTTCCTCCTGTTCCTCTCTGCCCCCAGCATCTCCCTCCTGTTCCTCTCTGCCCCCAGCATCTCCCTCTCCTGTTCCTCTCTGCCCCCAGCATCTCCCTCCTGTTCCTCTCTGCCCCCAGCATCTCCCTCCTGTTCCTCTCTGCCCCCAGCATCTCCCTCTCCTGTTCCTCTCTGCCCCCAGCATCTCCCTCTCCTGTTCCTCTCTGCCCCCAGCATCTCCCTCCTGTTCCTCTCTGCCACCAGCATCTCCCTCCTGTTCCTCTCTGCCCCCAGCATCTCCCTCTCCTGTTCCTCTCTGCCCCCAGCATCTCCCTCCTGTTCCTCTCTGCCACCAGCATCTCCCTCCTGTTCCTCTCTGCCCCCAGCATCTCCCTCTCCTGTTCCTCTCTGCCCCCAGCATCTCCCTCCTGTTCCTCTCTGCCCCCAGCATCTCCCTCTCCTGTTCCTCTCTGCCCCCAGCATCTCCCACCTGTGTGCCCCATATGCCTGTCTCCCTGACATGACCCTCCTCGCCCCTCAGCAGCGTCTTATTGTCCACACGGTGCAGCACAGGGACTGCCGTGAGTCACCCGACCTGAAGAAGATTCTGGATGTGACGTCAGAGGGTGGCTCACCTGCTCGCGCACACCTGTAACAGTAAGTCCCCCCCCCATTGCCATGTGATCCTGTCATATCACGTGACCTGGCGGCGCCATTTACGAACACAGCGAGTGACAGTGACACAGCTGGAGGAGGAAGCCGGGCGGGTAGGTAGATAGATAGAGTGGCGGCCGCCATCAGCCGGGTGACAGCAGGAGATGTGTGCGGCGGAGCAGGCGCACTGTCCGTCGTGAGCGCTGGTACTGTGCGGGTGTCCTGCCGCACATGGCGCTGCTGCCGCCTGTTGCCCCACACCTGTACACCGGTGCGGGTAATGGCGGCTCCTCGCCCCCATTCCCTCGCCCTCCCTTTCTTCCCCCTCCCTAGTTTCTTCCCTCGCCCTAGTTTCTTCCCTCGCCCTCCCTTTCTTCCCCCTCCCTTTCTTCCCTAGCCCCTCCCCCCCCCCCTCCCGCTCCCCCCCTTCCCTCGCCTCCCCCCCCCCCCCCCCCCCTGTGTCATATCAATGACCCTACCGTGTTAATCAGTATGGTGGTGAAGTGTTAGCAACGTTCACAACAGAAGTAGACTATAATATATTATACTATAATAAAATGGTAGATATGTTGTTTTTTTCAAAGAAATAAAATATGATCAAATGTTTTTGCAAGACTAAAAGAAAAAATTTCATATGGATGGGAAAATTATGAATGCAATATAAAAGAGATGGCTCTCTTTAAAAGTTATCTTAAGAAGTGACACAGTTGGTGAAAGTCAGACTAGATGTGGATCGTACCGCAACTGGTATTGGTAAAGTGTGTGCAGAGTACCCAGGTATATCTGGCATATGGCTCCTATGCTTGTACCAGAGGTGGTTATCCGATCCTGATGGGTAGTCTTCCGGGTGACAGGTGGGGTATGCCGACGCATTTCGAGAAGCAGCAGGTCTTTCCTGAAGCCTTGAAGCCTCTTGTCTATTAATATTATTTTTTTGTTACATAAACTACAGTCCCTGTATTTTTTAAATTGTAAAAGCAAATGCTACAATGATGAGTATGAGGATAATGATGAGTGATATGTGCAGTAGTCACCCGCAGAGGTGGACATTTGCTTGACAATCCTGGAGCAAACAGATTTGTGTTATAAAAGAATGGCTATTTTAATAGCAATAAGAAGTACTAAATATTATCATGTATTAATAATTGATTGCAAGAGAATGCCGCGCCACTTGTGGTACCACTAATTCCCAAAGTAAAAAATCACTCCCACTTATTTGGGCGTCTGCTGCCCCCTAAGAAAACGGCAATGGTAGGTTGCCGCAAAAAAGAAAATAGGGATACCTGATAGGGGTACTAAGCGACCTGAGGTGTTTATATTGGCTGATTATAATAAATATATAAAATATATATATATGTATAATAAAATATAAATTTATTTCACAACACTAAGAATAAGATAAAATACAATATCACAGAATAAAAAATCTTTACATAAAATATAGGTTTTAAAAATACTTTTTAAAAAAAATATATTTCCCAAATCCGTTCTGTTGGGAAATATATTTAAAAAAAAAAGTATTTTTAAAACCTATATTTTATGTAAAGATTTTTTATTCTGTGATATTGTATTTTATCTTATTCTTAGTGTTGTGAAATAAATTTATATTTTATTATACATATATATATTTTTTATATATTTATTATAATCAGCCAATATAAACACCTCAGGTCGCTTAGTACCCCTATCCGGTATCCCTATGTATTAATAATTGTGTATGATTTTAATTGGACACATTTTCTGTATTGTACAGGTATGTCACAGTGCTTTCAAACCAGTACATCACACATAGACAAGAAGTGTCGGCTGTGTTTTTCCCTGGACAGCGGTGGAGCCTGGACAGCGTTTTTCATAACACATAAGCAAATCTGGACTGCAGCCTCACCAGCGCGCCAGGTGAAGGTGTTGTTATTTAGAAAAGTCAAGTGTGCTCACCTCACTATGCCAATGTATGGATCTTGCACATGTACGTCCGATGTGTGTGGTAGAACCTCACCACACCGGAAGAAAGAAAATACCTTTTTCTGGAGCACTCTATTGTTATGAAAATTACATGATTATTTTTCCTTAAAACTTAACTTTTATTGCTCAATTTAAATATACATTTTGGGGGGGGTATGTAATGCAAATATAAATATTAATATTTTACCCCTAAGAATAAGTGTTAGACGTGGTATTCGTCCTTGTGGTGAAAATATCTGAGCAAAATCAGTCCATCATAACTGAATATATTTCTCAAAGATAGAGACAGTGATCTCTCTTAGTAACAGCAGGCAACGGTTATCTTAATAAATAACTCCGAATGAATATATATATTTACTACAGATAATATTAGGGTTGATATATTTCATATTATTCCTCTCCTAAATATATTTGTACCAAAAATAAGCATTGTTTATATGGCACAGAGAAAACCGTATTATATCCTTCTCTACTCACAGGCACATCATCACAAATGATACATTGTTAATTATGTATGAAAGAGTGTATCACAAAATATCCATTCCTATTGACTGAAATATTCAAAGTCAGAACAGATAGATAAATGATGTCTACTATTAGATTGTCGAACACAGAGACCCCAGGAACACATGCAGTAGCTGAACCACATCTACCCAGCTCGAAATGCAATCCTCAAGCTTTCATACACCAGATCAGTCAGTACAAAATAAAGAGGTTTGGTTTGTAACATATATTCTATCGATCATGGGAGTACCTGAAATTTATACATATGAATGTTTTAGTCTGATTAGTCGCTCGCTATTGCCACATCAGTGAACAGGGTGGGTGTGTCTGTTTGGAATATATAATTTGCAAATGAAAAAAGGGGAAGGCACAGTAGACACCCTAGTGGGGAGCTCCCATCTGCTGTCCGGCCTCTTCGAGAGGAGGGCGGATGAGAGTGAGAGCATGTGGTCTGCCATGGAAGGAGAAAAGGCAGGGACGGTTAGTTCTCCCGTAAGTGGTGTTAGATGGATCTTGATGTCGCAGGCCTTGCAGGATCCAAATGCTCCACCGTTAACAATGTATCATTTGTGATGATGTGCCTGTGAGTAGAGAAGATATAATACTGTTCTCTCTGTGCCATATAAACAATGCTTATTTTTGGTACAAATATATTTAGGAGAGGAAAAATATGAAATATATCAACCCTAATACTATCTGTAGTAAATATATATATTCATTCGGAGTTATTTATTAAGATAACCGCTGCCTGCTGTTACTAAGAGAGATCACTGTCTCTATCTTTGAGAAATATATTCAGTTATGATGGACTGATTTCGCTCAGATATTTTCACCACAAGGACGAATACCACGTCTAACACTTATTCTTAGGGGTAAAATATTAATATTTATATTTGCATTACATACCCCCTCAAAAATGTATATTTAAATTGAGCAATAAAAGTTAAGTTTTAAGGAAAAATCATGTCATTTTCATAACAAGAGTGCTCCAGAAAAAGGAATTTTCTTTCTTCCGGTGTGGTGAGGTTCTACCACACACATCGGACGTACATGTGCTTGTTACGCAATTCCTGGAGCACCTCCAACATAATATATAGTTAACCCATTGGGATTCATGCTTTAGTAGGTTGGTTATAACATATTAACACACTAGCATTCATGTGAGCTTTTACACTTGTTAGGAGGCTTTGCCAGTATAAATATCTACATAGCTCCGACGCCATTACAGGGGGCGGAGCTTCCTCAGAGCGGGACCAGCGGCATTTTGGCGCCTTCCTCTGCTTAGATCTGCAGCAGCAAGGACACACAGCTCCTCCAGGTACTCCAGGTTATTCAGGGGTGTAAAACAGGGGGAGAGCCGCTATTGTACACCAACGTGTCCTGAAAAGGACAATAAATCCCTCTCACTCTAAGTCTCCTCACATACCGTAAGGTCAGGCTTGCTATTGTACCTTGTCTGTGTGTGAGTGGTGTTCACGGTAAACATGGTCAAACACCAATTATGCAATGTATGTCACACCAGATTCTCTCCTTCTAGTTTCCTATCGTGAACAATGCAGTCAGTCTTCACAAGTTAGTGAGGAGACTGGGGGGGAGGGTCAGGAGCCATCCTGGCTCGGTGCCATAAAAACTATGATGGCAGACATGTCATCCCAGCTCACTGCTAATAATCAGAAAACACAACAACTGCAGCAGGCTGTCGCAGACCTGGCTGCTAAGGTAGATGACAAACAACCCCCCTGCACCCCCCTCCCTAGTTCGGGGCCACTTAAACTCGGGCTGCCTATTTACTCTCAGAATCTGAGGAAGAAGTACAGGAGGAGGGGGAGGAATTAGAACCTAATACAGAAGATTCCACCTCTGCCCAGGGTATTGAGACCCTCATTCTTGCTATCAGGGATGTATTATAAATCCCTTTGGAAGACGCTGCAGTACCACACTCGTTTTTCCTAGCGCAGAAAAAAATCAGTGTCACTTTTCCTGATTCTCCAGAACTAGATGACATATTTAAGCAAGCCTGGAAATATCCTGATAAAAAAATATCAGGTTACAAAACAGTTTTTACACACTTTCCCATTTACACCAGAAGGTAGGTAAAATTGGGAAGAACCCCCAGCCGTAGACTTATCAGTCTCCTGCCTCTCAATGAAGGTGGTACTACCAGCTCCTGGCTCCTTTACACTAAAGGACCCTGGGGATAGGAAGATAGAAACTACACTAAAGTCTATTTACACAGCTGCTGGCGTATCACAAAGACCTGTGCTTGCAGGTTGCTGGAATGATGCATGCCATCCATACCTGGGCGACTCAAATTCAAGAGGGCCTTGCGGGGGATATGCCCCTGGTCACTATGGTTACCCTCATAAAACACATTCAAGACATTGCACGCGTCCTGTGTGACTCTCTCAAGGAAATAGGCAATATTAATGCTAGGACTACTGTCATGGCAGTGTCAGCGCGCAGGCCGTTGTGGCTGCGTCCGTGGATTGCGGATGCAGATTCCAAGCTCAGTGTGGAGTCTCTTCCTTTCTCAGGGAAGTGGCTATTCGGTGTTGAGTTAGATATGTGGATTTCTAAGGTTACTGCAGGAAAATCCATGTTTCTGCCCTCTGGGGCCCTGCCGGCTAGACGGTCCTACCCGGCCCCGTCTACCCAGTCCTTTCAGATTACTAGGTTTAGATCAAGAGCACCAGTTCAGCTTCCACTAAAGCCTCAACATGACAGTGCCCCCCATCCCGTGGGGATCTCGAGGTGGGAGCTCGGCTGCGTCACTTCAGCCACATCTGGGAAAGCTGCTGGCAGGATACCTGGGTAAAGGACCTAATTTCTCAGGGCTACAAGCTGGAGTTCGACAGCGCTCCTCCCCAACGATTTTTCAAATCAAGCTTACCAGTTTTGGAGGATACACGAGGTACACTGCAACAGGCCATCCTAAACTTGGTCTAGTCTCAAGTAATTATTCCAGTACCGCTACAACTACAAGGAATGGGTTATGACTCCAACCTTTTTGTAGTACCAAAACTGGATGTTTCGATAAGGCCTATTCTGAATCTGAAATCTCTGAACCCTTACCTAAAAGGTTTTCAAGTTCAAAATGGAATCCTTGTGAGCAATGATTGCAAGTCTGGAAGAACAGGAGTTCATGGTCTCGCTGGATATAAAGGACGCTTATCTCCATATCCCGATTTTGCCGCCTCATAAGGCTTACCTGCGGTTTTCCCTACTGAACGATCACTTCCAGACACTATCCTTCAGCCTGTCCACAGCTCCGAGGGTTTTCACGAAGGTAATGGCGGAGATGATGTTCCAGCTCGGAGTCCAGAGTGTCAACATTGTCCCTTACCTGGATGATCTCTTGATAAAAGCGAGATCCAGGGAGCTTTTAATGCTCAATATAGACTGCACTATTCAGCTTCTGTCACAACATGGGTCGATCCTCAATTTACAGAAGTCCTACCTGGAGCCTACTCAGCGGCTCCTGTTCCCGGGAATGTTTCTGGATACAGTGGCTCAGAAAGTGTTCCTCCCAGATGACAAAGCAAGGACACTCAAGGAGATGGTCCGACTGGGTCTACAGCCTACTCTGATATCCATCCATCTTTGCATATGATTGTTGGGAAAGATGGTAGCCTCATACGAGGCCATCCAGTATGGAAGGTTCCATGCCAGAACATTTCAATTGGATCTCCTGAGCAAGTGGTGCGGATCACATCTTCAGATGCTCCGGATAATACGTCTGTCACCTCTGGCCAGGATTTACCTCCTGTGGTGGCTACAGTCCTCAAACCTGCTGGAAGGTCGCAGTTTCGGGATTCAGGATTGGATCCTCCTCACGACAGATGCAAGTCTGAGAGGATGGGGAGCTGTCACCCAAGGGGTTCAGTTCCAGGGCAGATGATCAACCCACAAAACCCTTCTTCCAATCCAACATTCTGGAGCTTCGGGCTATCTACAATTCTTTGCTTCAGGCCTCTCCTCTGCTCAGGGATCGGGTGATCCAAGTTCAGTCGTACAACGCCACAGCAGTGGCTCACATAAACAAGGAGGGACAAAAAGCAGAGCCTGCATACAAGATGTGTCAAAGATGCTCCTCTGGGCAGCAAGAAATGCAAGACCAATGTCCGCCATCTTCATTCCGGGGGTGGACAACGGGGAAGCAGTCTTCCGGAGTCGTCACGATCTCCACCTGGGAGTGGGGTCTCCACAAACAGGTGTTTCAACAGATCGACCTGTGGGGCTGCCCACGGATAGACATGATGGCTTTTTGACTCAACAATAAGCTTTGCTGATATTGCTCAAGAACCAGGGACCCTCAGGCGAGAGCGATAGATGCACTGACGTCTCCTTGGCCTACCGGCTGGTCTACCTGTTTCCTACGATTCCATTGCTCCCAAGGGTGCTCAAGCGAATCAGGAATCAGGGGGTCACGGCAATTCTGTTTGCCCCGTATAGGCCTCGGAGGGTGTAGTACGTGGATCTCCTGGACATGTCCGTCGCAGACCCTTGGCCTCTGCCAGTGAGAAGATCTTCTGCAACAAGGGCCGTTCGTCTACCCGGACTTACAGTGACTTCATTTGACAGCTTGGAAGTTGATCGGAACATCCTAGCTCACAAAGGCCTTTCCAAAAAGTTATTTCAACCATGGTTCAGGCCAGAAAGCCTGTGACATCAAAACGCTATCATCATATCTGGAGAAGATATGTCTCTTGGTGCGAGGAACGTACATATCCACCTGCAGAATTCCACTTGGGACGTTTCTTACGTTTCCTGCAGGCAGGTGTGGATAAAGGCTTACATCTGGGTTCCATTAAGGTCCAGATTTCAGCTCTCTCCATTTTCTTTCAGAAGTAGTTGACAGTGTTGCCAGAAGTTCAGACCTTCTTGCAAGGAGTACTTCACATACAATGGGGTATACAACGTTTGAGCTACCCACGGCACCATGGGATTTGAATGTGGTGTTGGAATTTCTACAGTCCTCCTGGTTTGAACCTCTGACGACGGTAGAAGACAAGTTCCTTTCGTGGAAGATGGTGATGTTACTGGCCATGGCTTCTGCTAGGCGTGTTTCCAAATTGGGGGCCCTATCTTGTAAAAGTCCCTACTTGTTTTTTTACGAGGACAGAGCGGAGCTCAGGACTAGGCAGCAGTTCCTGCTGAAGGTTGTCTCTGCGTTCCACTTGATTCAACCAATTGTTGTCCCGTCTAGCGCTGGCACTTCTGCTCCTCCGGAGTCATTGGGTTCTATGCGAGCCTTGAAGATTTAGGTCAAAAGGACGGCTCGAAAGAGACTGATAACCTTGTTCGTGCTCTATGATGCGCAGAAAAAGGACTGCTCTGCTTCTAAGCAGTCCATTGCTCGTTGGATTAGGCTGACTGTCCAACTGGCCTATGAGTCGGCAGCCTTACCTGTGGAGTCTCGGCCTTGCAGTTATGTTGAGCTGCTACCTGGTCGGGGGAGAACGCCTTTGTGAAGTTCTACAAGTTTGATACCCTTGCCAAAGAGGATACCCAGTTTGGGCAGGTGGTGCTGCAGATGTCACCGCACATTACTGCCCGTTCTGGAAGCTTTGGGATGTCCCCATCGTAATAAGTGAACCCCAGTATCCTTTATGGATGCTAGAGAAAATGGGATTTTTAATACCTACTGGTAAATCCCTTTCTCGTAGTCCATAAGGGACACTGGGCGCCCGCCTCAGTGCGTTGACTTGTCTGCAGGTTTTCTTTGTGAAAATGTTACCTGTTCAGCTGTTGCTATTTTATTACTAGCCGTTGCTGGTCTTTTATGTTATTGGTGTGCATCTCACCACTCATTGTTATGTTTCTTCTCTCAAGTATGTCCATTCTCCTTCGGGCACAGTTGCTCAGTTTTGTCTATACTGGCTGTAGGAGGGGACATAGAGGGGAGGAGCCAGCACATCCAGTTGAAGAAATTTAAAGTGCACCGGCTCCTTTGGACCCCATCTATACCCCATCGTAATAAGTGAGCTCCAGTATCCCTTATGGACTACGAGAAAGGGATTTACCTGTAGTGATAAAGCTAAATATTTATCGTATATATAACCCTTTATGAGGTCTAAGAACACTGTACGCTGTTTACTTAAGAAGTACCGTAAGGGTACGCAAGTTGCGTAACGATCGCTCAGCCGTAGGCGAGACGCTCAAGCGTCACGTTCGCTCACGGCCCAGAGATCACAGACAAGCACGCTATTGGCTATGACTAACGTAATGATTCGCTATGGCGTAGCGGACGCTCGAGACCACGAGGAGATCACCAGCGGCGCAGACGCTCACAACGCAAAACTTTTATATCTATACCCTTAACAATGAAATACACAGTAAACCTTAATGTAGAGACAAAGTGTAAGTGCAACTTTGTGTAACCTGATTAACTACAAAGCTGTTTGAGCGTCACAGACGCTCAGAGAATTCTTAACACTATGAGAAAATACACAGATACTTGTTTAGGGTCCAAAGCCTATTAAATGTATTATAACTAATATACTTGTAAAAAGGAATCACAGTACAAATGATACATTACAATATAACAGAGACTTCCTAACCAAATAACTACACTATAAATACAATACAATACAATCTAATCAAGGGAAAATACGAGAGAAAGAGTAGAGAGAGAGAGAGAGAGAGATAGAGATGAGAGAAATGGCTCACAGTAAGACAATATGATTACGGAGAAAAACTTACGCACAAGGGGAAACGATCGCATGCGCCTGGACTTCCAGCACCCGATTTTCAGCAATGAGAACCGTTGAAGAGTGAGAGCTGGATGTGGTCGGCCTGCCTATTTATGCCCCACACACAATGCAATCTAATGGTCCCTACAATCTGATCGTCCATTGGACACAGGAATTCGGCTTCGCATTATAACAAAAGGTCATAGGTTAATTCATACAGGTGGGCTGTGACGATTTCCAACTGCTCAGGTGGGAGGGAAACTGGGTTTCCCGCCGCATGGGTAATAAAGTGCAAATAAAGTAAATGTTCATAAACTTCTTATGTCCATAACTATTCGCACGAGCGATTGATCTGCCTCAAACCAACACCGGAATATTTCTAATTAAATATTCTTCCGATGGATACTAAACACCACTGTATTACTCCTGTCTGACCCTTCGTATCAAACAAAGAGGGATTCCTCTGTTCATAAACATTCTATATTAACCAAACTTTCAGAATCTATCAAAGGGACCATGATCTACAAAATACATTATTACTGAAAATATGTTACGATTGAGTCGCACGCTACAACCACATAAACTCTACCGTAAATACGCATACCATGCGCCTGCGGGTGCCCGCGACTGTGAGTATGCGCACGTACGGGAGAGCGTACGCATGCGCAGCACGGACCTGTGTGAGGTGCAAATATGGTAGTGTGCATAGAGATATTTTTCTGACTTTGACAGTCCACCCTTTGGCAGTCAATAATAACTGCCACTTCCTGAAAACATTTCAAAAGGAGAAAAATATATGTCAGGGGTTAATTCATTTCCATGGTTGGGTGAGGGAGGAGAGAGGAGTAGGTGTGAAGAGGGTATGACCTAGTGTGATAGCAGAAGCATGTGTGTATGAGTCCATGTTTGGGGGGGTCATGTATCATCGTGCCGTACGTGTTGTAAATCAAGCTTCGAGGTATTGCGAAGTATACATTTGAATTCCTTCTTATCCTGTGGTACAGGTCTGTGGATGGGCTGTCAAACTTTACCGAGCTCTTTTCGGATTTTGAACAAAATGGGGAGCACATTTTAGTTGATGATACATGAATGGGGGGATATGTGATTGCTGATATCTGTGCCTGTATTCCCTATACTATGTGTGTTATTACCTGAGGGTTGTAGAGATGAAGATGAAGAACACTTATGGAAAATGCAATGATATTCTATGTCAGGTAAATGTACATCTGTCGTCGAAGTTTTGTTCGGTATCAGTTGAAAGTCGTCTTCTTTGCACTGTTTTGCTCATTAAGCGTGAGCAATAAGCTTTGTCAATGCCATTAGATTTACAAAAAATGTTGGGCTAGCGTAATTTTAAGAATTCTAGGGAAACTGGGGATCCATGGCAAAGTTCATCAAGTGTCCATATCTCAAGTGGTCAAAACTTCGTCTTTGGTCTATCCGTTGTCTGTATAGCGTCTCATCAACTTCCTTGTCCAAGGGGGTCTTGTTATCTTGGAGAAAAACCAGAAAAACAGGTGAAAGAAACGGACCGTAGAAATCGCATTTTCATCACATCATTGTTTCTATCATTGGGTCGTAAATCAAATCCAGGTTAATTACAGTTTCCTCACTCCTCAAACTCATCACTCTTGTACTTTGTTTGCACCTCATTAAAGCCTGCCCGCATCTAAATATCAATCCAATAGATATAACAACACCTAAAATACATAGGAGAAACTTTCCAACATCCATTATGACTCCTTGAGCCCAGTCTCCCAAACCGGAGAACCAATTTCGCGGGTTCAACCATGACACCCAACCAGTCAGCTCATTACCTACAGCAGCAAGAGTGAGATTGTGTTTTCGGCGAAATTCCCACTTTAATTGGAGAATATCGTCCATCTTTTGGTCTATGACCTCTACCGGATCCTCGGTGCTATTCGTGATATACGTGCAACACTTCACGCCGTACTGTGTTGCCAATGTAACACAATATCCGCCTGTCACTGCTGTGAGGTAATTAAGAATCATTCTATGCTGTACCAGTTCTGTTTTATAAGCTTGAAGTTCTCTTCCAGTGTATCTAAACGTGTCATCATACATTTCAGTGATATTATCTAACAAATTGGCGAGTGCGGAAATGTATCTATAATTCATCACTCCTCGAGCGGTGCGAGTGAAATCTAACGCCACCAGAACCTGAATCCCGGTGGATTCATGGATCAGATCAGAGGCCGGATGCTCTAACCTTTCTGACAGTTGTCTTTTAACTCGGTGCTCGTAATGAGTGTGAGTATAAGGAGCTTGGGCACCACGGTGTATGTCTTTCATTTTGTCATGTGTTACAGTCATCACTTCAGGCAATACTTTTCCAATATAACACAATCCTTCAGAGTTTGGGGCAAGCCACTTGTACGCCTTTCTCCCGCATATGAAATATGCATCATCGGGGAGAACATATGGGACGGAGAAAGACATTACCATATTACACACCTTCCAGGTGAAATCTCCTAGCCCTAATTCTTCCATCTGCTTAATGCACGTATCAGGTTGTACGATATGTGCACAGTATCCTGGTGATACTTCTCCAACTCTAGTAATCCTATTTCCTAAGGTGTATCTATACCGGAAAGATTTTTGACAATGCTAAATTCCTTTGTCGTATAAACAACCCTTTATGAAGTCTAAGAACACTGTACGCTGTTTACTTAAGAAGTACCGTAATGGTACGCTAGTTGCGTAACGATCGCTCAGCCGTAGGCGAGACGCTCAAGCGTCACGTTCGCTCACGGCCCAGTGATCACAGGACACGTTATTGGCTATGACTAGAGTAATGATTCGCTATGGCGTAGCGGACGCTCGAGACCACGAGGAGATCACCAGCGGCGCAGACGCTCACAACGCTATACCTTTATGTCTAAACCTTATACCAATGAAATACACGGAATACCTTAATGTGAATACAGGGTGTAAGTGCAACCTTGTGTAACCTGACTAACTACAAAGCTGCTTGAGCGTCACCGACGCTCAAGTGAACACTTAACACTATAGGAAATACACAGATACTGGTTTAGGGTCCAAAGCCTATTAACTGTATTATATCTAGTATACTTGTAAAAAGGGGATAACAGTACAAATGATACACTACAATATAACAAAGACTTCCTAACCAAAATACAATACTATCTAATACAATACAATACTAGTCTAGGGGAGATACGAGAGAGAGAGAGAAGGGAAAGAGAGAGAGAGAGACGGAGAGAGATGAGAGAAATTGGCTCACAGAAAGACAATGATTACGGAGAGAAACTTACGCACAAGGGTAAACGATCGCATGCGCCTGGACATCCAGCACCCGATTTTCAGCAATGAGAACCGTTGAAGAGTGAGAGCTGGATGTGGTCGGCTTGCCTATTTATGCCCCACACACAATGCAATCTCATAGTCCCTACAATCCCATTGTCCATTGGATGAAGGAATTCGACCCTGTATCACAACAAAAGGTCATAGGTTGATTCATACAGGTGGGCTGTGACGATTTCAAACAGCTCAGGTGGGTGGGGAACTAGGTTTCCCGCCGCATACCTGAGTATGAGTAAATAGTAGAAATGGACATAAACTTCTTATGTCCATAACTATTCGCACGAGCGATTAATACGCTCCAAACCAACACCGGAATATTGCTAATTAAATACTCTTCCGATGGGTACCAAACACTGCTGTATGATTCCTGTTAGACCCTTCGTACGATACAAAGAGGGATTCCTTAGCTCAGGGACCTTCTATATTAACCAAACTTTCAGAAACTATCAAAGGGATCATGATCTATAAACTACATTAATTGTGAAAATATGTAACGAATGAGTCGCACGCTACGACTACATAAACTCTACCGTAAATACGCATACCGCGCCTGCGAGTGCACGCTATTGCGGGTATGCGCCTTCACGGGAGAGCGTACGCATGCGCAGCACGGACCAGTGTGCGGTGCAAATATGGCAACGTGCATAGAGACATTTTTCTGACTTTGACAGTCCACCCTTTGGCAGTCAATAATAACTGCCACAAAACATTTAAGGAGAAAAATGCAAGTCAGGGGTTAATTGATTTCCATGGTGGGGTAAGGAAGAAGAGAGGAGTAGGTGTGAAGAGGGTATGACCTAGTGAGAAAGTAGAAGCATGTGTGTATGAGTCCATGTTTGGAGGGTCATGTATCATCGTGCCGTACGTGTGGTAAATCAAGCTTCGAGGTATTGCGAAGTATACATTTGAATTCCTTCTTATCCTGTGGTACAGGTCTGTGGATGGGCTGTCAAACTTTACCGAGCTCTTTTCGGATTTTGAACAAAATGGGGAGCACATTTTAGTTGATGATACATGAATGGGGGAGGTATGTGGTTGCTGATATCTGTGCCTGTATTCCCTATCGTCTATGTGTGTCATTACCTGAGGGTTGTAGAGATGAAGATAAAGAACACTTATGGAAAATGCAATGATATTCTATGTCAGGGAAATGTACATCTGTCGTCGAAGTTGTGTTCGGTATCTGTTGAGAGTCGTCTTCTTTGCGCTGTATTGCTCCTTGGGCATGAGCAAATAGCTTTGTCTGAGCCATCAGATTTACAAAAAATGTTGGGCTAGCGTGAGTTTAAAAGTACTAGGGAAACTGGGGATCCATGGCAAAGTTCATCAAGTGTCCATATCATAGGTTGTCAAAACTTCATCTTTGGTGCTTGTCTGTTGTCTGTATAGCGTCTCGTCAACTTCCTCGTCCAAAGGGGTCTTTGTATCTTGGAGAAAAGCAGAAAAACAGGTGAAAGAAACGGACCGTATAATCGCATTTTCATCCCATCCTGGTTTCTATCATTGGGTCATAAATCAAATCCAGGTTAATTACAGTTTCCTCGCTCCTCAAGCTCATCACTCTTGTACTTTGTTTGCACCTCATTAAAGCCTGCCCGCATCTAAATATCAATCCAATCGATATAACGACACCCAAGATACATAGTAGAAACTTTCCAACATCCATTATGACTCCTTGAGCCCAGTCTCCCAAACCGGAGAACCAATTTCGCGGGTTCAACCATGACACCCAACCAGTCAGCTCATTTCCTACAGCAGCAAGGGTGAGATTGTGTTTCCGACGAAATTCCCACTTTAATTGCAGAATATCGTCCATCTTTTGGTCTATGACCTCTACCGGATCCTCGGTGCTATTCGTGATATAAGTGCAACACTTTATGCCGTACTGTGTTGCCAATGTAACACAATATCCGCCTGTTACTGCTGTAAGATAATTAAGAACCATCCTATGCTGAACTAGTTCTGTTTTATAAGCTTGAAGTTCTCTTCCAGTGTATCTAAACGTGTCATCATACATTTCAGTGATATTATCTAACAAATTGGCGAGTGCGGAAATGTATCTATAATTCATCACTCCCCGAGCGGTACGAGTGAAATCTAACGCTACCAGAACCTGAATCCCGGTGGATTCATGGATAAGATCGGAGGCCGGATGCTCTAACCTTTCTGACAGTTGTCTTTTAACTCGGTGCTCGTAATGAGTGTGAGTATAAGGAGCTTGGGCACCACGGTGTATGTCCTTCATTTTGTCATGTGTAACAGTCATCACTTCAGGCAATACTTTTCCAATATAACACAATCCTTCAGAGTTTGGGGCAAGCCACTTGTACGCCTTTCTCCCGCATATGAAATATGCGTCATCGGGGAGAACATATGGGACGGAGAAGGACATGACCATGTTACAAACCTTCCAGGTGAAATCTCCTGACCCTAATTCTTCCATCTGCTTAATGCACGTATCAGTTTGTACGATATGTGCACAGTATCCTGGTGATACCTCTCCAACTCTAGTAATCCTATTTCCTAAGGTATATCGATACCGAAAAGATTTTCCTCTACTGGCTATGTGGCGTACCAGCTCTGTATCTGTAGGCATTCTATCTGCTCTGTGTGAAAAGGTCATGGTAAGGTTGCTCCATGACACTTCCCAATTTCCCGGTTTTCTGGGATTGGAGATATTGAAACATAAGAGGGACCTATCCACATGGTATTGGTGGAGCTTCAAACTAGGAGGGCTGGAGATATTAAACCTCCGGTCCACCGGTCTCCCACCATTTAGCTCAAGTACCTCCCCTAACGTTAAAGGAAATGGTACTAGCCCTGATTTGCTGTGACCCTGAGGTACTTGAGAGCATACCCAACAATCTGTTTGGTTTAACACGTTACCCACTAAGGAGTGATAGTCACTCAATGGATGCCGGTCCATATGGATATTAAAACTAGATTGGCATTTCTTTATGCATCCATCTTCAACTAGATTATCACAGAGCCTACAGATACAATTTTCTTCAGCTAACAATCCATCACAATTTCTTCTATCGGATCGTTTTCTGATACTCGCCTTTGCTTGTTGGTTTGGTTGATCTTGGAAAACTACGCCTCCATCATCATAATCGGAACCCATTCCAGATCCTCTCTCGACCTCTATGGTACTCTCGCCGGAACAGACTGCTCTGGTCAACATCATGGTTAACATCAAAATCCGGATCACAGTCTCTTGGGGCAAGTCCATCTTTGAGGAGGAAATAGAGAAGAATGAGAAGGGGGAAAAAGAAATTTCAAGGAAGAGGGGATGGGAAGTGGAGGAAAACAATAAAAGGGAGAAGGGAGTCGACAACTGCTTTCGGTCTTCAAGGCTCAGGTGCCGCCTCAGTCCTCCTGGAACAGACACTCCAGTGATACAACCTCTACCGTCTGTTCCTTATCACGGGACTTCTCTGGATCAGCAACCTTTTTGCAGTGGGATGAATGGACCCAAGTCTCTCTCTCAGCCACCTTCAATGCTGTGGTGCTAGTCAATAAGACCTGGTATGGTCCTTCCCATCTATCAATAAGACAACCTGAGCGTAGAAAATTTCGTATCATTACATAATCCCCAGGTTCAATGTCATGACAATTACTATCTGGTAAATCAGGAATCATCAACTTCAGATTATCATTTTGATTCCTCAACTGCTTACTCATGTTAATCAAGTACTTTACAGTTACTTCATTGTTACATTTCAAATCATCCTGGGGGTTAATCATGACATGCGGTTGTCGACCAAACAAGATTTCAAAAGGAGACAGATTAAGAGGGGACCTGGGAGTGGTTCTGATGCTATACAAAACAATGGGTAAAGCTTCTGGCCACGTCAATCCTGTCTCTGCCATTACTTTACTCAATTTATTTTTAATAGTGCTGTTCACTCTTTCGACCTTCGCACTCGCCTGTGGACGGTACGGAGTGTGCAGCTTGCTATCAATTCCCATCAACTTACACATTCCTTGAAAGACATCACCTGTAAAATGGGTACCCCTATCACTTTCAATGATTCTAGGGATACCATATCTACATACAAATTCCTGCACAATTTTCTTAGCGGTAAACATAGCGGTATTTGTAGCTGCTGGAAAAGCTTCGACCCAATTCGAGAAAACATCTATACAGACAAGTACATATTTCAAATTTCGACATGGGGGTAATTGAATGAAGTCGATTTGTATTACCTGGAAAGGGCCGCCGGCAGGTGGGATATGGGATGGTTCTGTAGGTATTGCTTTTCCAATATTCTTTCTCAGGCAGGTAAGGCATGACATTGCTCTCTTACTCGCATGAGAGGAGAATCCTGGGGCGCACCAGTATGCTCTTACCAATTTGCACATCCCCTCCTTGCCTAGATGAGTCAGCCCGTGAGCTGCTTCAGCCAGACATGGAAGGTATGCCCTGGGGGCCACTGGTTTACCATGTCCATCCGTCCAGAGCCCTGAGGACTCCTGGCCATATCCCTTTGCCTTCCAGACTGCTCTTTCCTGTGTGGAACACAAATTCTGCATCTCACACAACTTTTGTGTGTTGATGGTATTAAATACCATCAGTTGTGTGGTGTCTGTCTGTATGGGGGTAGCAGCTGCAAGCTTTGCGGCTTCGTCTGCTCGGCTGTTACCAAGGGATATTGGGTCTTGGCTATATGTATGTGCTTTACATTTGATAACAGCCACTCTGTCGGGTTCCTGTATCGCTGTTAGAAGCCTTTTTATATATGCTGCATGCGCTATCGGTGTACCAGCTGCCGTCATGAAATTTCTGAGGCGCCATAGGGCTCCGAAATCATGTACTACCCCGAAGGCGTATCTAGAATCGGTGTAGATATTGGCTGACTTACCCTTAGCCAATTCACATGCTCTGGTTAGGGCGACCAGTTCAGCAACCTGGGCTGAGTGAGGTGGGCCTAGCGGTTCCGCTTCTATGGTGTCTTGGTCATCTACGACTGCGTATCCAGTACACAAGTCTCCCGAGTCTGACTGTCTATGACAACTACCGTCCGTGTAGAACGTGAGTTCTGCATCTTCCAGTGGGTTGTCACTGATGTCAGGCCTTGCGGTAAAATTTTGGGTCAAATATTCCATACAATCATGTGTATCTCCCTTTGCATTAAATCCTCCTTCCCCATCACTCTCACCTTCCACCCTTTGTGTCTGACCAGGCACACCTGGGAGAAATGTTGCAGGATTTAATGCACTGCATCTCCTTATGGTGATGTTTACTGGGGCCATTAATGCCAATTCCCATCTTGTAAACCTTGCTGATGAGACGTGTCTGGTTTGGGCAGAATTCAATAAGGCAGATACCGCATGCGGTGTATGGATTGTGAGGTTGTGGCCTAGCACGACATCTTCGCTTTTCGTCACTAGCAATGCTATCGCCGCAACGCTACGCAAGCATGTGGGGAGGGATCGCGCTACCGTGTCTAGCTGGGCGCTGTAGTATGCGACTGGCCTGCTGGCGTCACCGTGTTTTTGGGTTAGTACACCTGCTGCGCACCCAGCACTTTCTGTTCCGTATAGTTCAAAGGGTTTCCCATAGTCTGGCATACCTAGTGCTGGTGCCTGCGTTAGGCACTGTTTGAGTCTCTCAAATGCTGTTTCGGATTCGTCTGTATGCGAAATCCGGTCAGGTTTGTTTGAAGAGACCATTTCCTGCAAAGGTAACGCCAATATGGAAAACCCTGGGATCCAATTACGGCAATACCCACACATTCCTAAAAACGTCCTGATCTGTTGCTGGGTTTGTGGCAGTGTCATGTCTCTAATGGCTTGGATTCTATCAGCGGTCAGGTGTCTCAGTCCTTGTGTTAGACAGTGTCCCAAATATTTTACCTTAGTCTGGCATAATTGCAACTTGTCTTTGGAAACCTTGTGACCTGTGTCTGAAAGATGAAACAGGAGCTGTTTCGTATCCTTCAGAGATGCTTCCAGTGAATCTGAACACAGCAGTAAATCATCCACATACTGTATCAATACTGATCCACTCTCTGGTTGGAAAGACTGTAAACAATCATGCAAAGCCTGAGAAAATATACTTGGACTATCTATGAAACCTTGGGGTAACCGAGTCCACGTGTATTGGACTCCTCTGTATGTGAATGCAAACAAATATTGGCTGTCAGGGTGCAGAGGTACCGAAAAGAAAGCGGAGCAGAGGTCAATAACAGTGAAAAATTTGGCAGTGGGAGGAATTTGCATTAGGATGACAGCTGGATTAGGCACTACGGGGAACTGACTCTCAACTATTTTGTTAATCCCCCTTAGATCCTGCACTAGCCTGTAACCCCTCCCCCCACTCTTTTTAACAGGGAAGATGGGACTATTGGCTGTGCTGGACGTTCTTACCAGAATGCCCTGTTGCAGCAAGCGTTCTATTACTGGGAAAACTCCTAACTCCACCTCTGGCTTCAGAGGATACTGTGGGATTTTTGGAGCTATCCTACCATCTTTTACTTGTACAACTACTGGAGCTACATTTGCCATTAATCCAGTGTCCTGTCCATCTTTTGTCCAAAGTGACTCTGGTATCTGAGATGTCATCTCTTCTACTTGGGATGGGTTCCTATTTGTCATAATGGAATGTGACATTAATTTTGATGGGGAGTCTAACATGTCTCGTACCTCCTGAGCGTGATTCTCAGGTATGTCCAAGAATACACCTTCAGGAGTACAATAAATGACGCAACCCATTTTACATAGTAAGTCTCTCCCCAGGAGATTAGTTGGTGCCGATGCAGCCAGCAAAAAGGAATGCTTGGTATGCAAAGGCCCTATTGTAATCTCGGCTGGTTTGCTAACAGGGTAGTGCTGGACTACTCCTGTTACTCCCATGGCTGGAATTGTCCTACCAGTGGTTCTCATGCCCACTGTCGAATTTATCACTGACTTGGCCGCCCCTGTGTCTACAAGAAAGTTTAAAGTTTTACCAGCTACATTGATTGCAATCTCTGGTTCGCTTCCAAGACTGGCAATCAATTTAACGGGCTGCAGATTACAGGTGTGGCCACACCCCTATTGGGTATGCTGACCTCCCTGAATCCCATTGGCAGCAACTACTTGTGGGGGAGTTAGCTGGGAACTACCAGAGGCCTGCCAGTCTCTGTTCGGGGGGTATCTTTTTGTTTCCCCTGTATGTGGCTCAAAACTCCGCCTCTGTGGACCCTGCTCCCAATGTCGTGTGTTGTGTTGTTGTCTAGGGGGTTGAAAAGATCTTTGTACATTCTTTGTTCTACATTCTCGTGCAAAGTGTCCCGGTCTGTTACAAGAAAAACATGTTATTACACTTGCCTTACCCACAGGATTCGGTGGTACATACGCAGGCTGCCTTGTGGTCAGCGCCTGTATACTTACGGACATCAACTTATCACTTTGCGACTCCCTGTGTCTAGTGATGTTTTTGTCGTGATCAACAGCAGCCTCTCTCAAGGTGGACACTGACAGACCTCGCCAACATGGTTGTGTGGTCTGTACCCTAGCTTTTAATGTTTCTTTCAAACCATCCATCAGTACAGATACTGCTACTTCTCGATGGTTTGGGTTGGTCTTAATGTCTTCTATACCAGTGTATTTTGCCATTTCTGATAGTGCCCGGTGGAAATATTCTGCTGCCGTTTCGGACTCCTTTTGCTTAATGGAAAATATTTTATTCCATTTAACAACGGCTGGGAAATACTCCTTTAGCTGTAAATTTATCCTTTTTACATTATCCTGGTCGTACACATCTGTAAGCGGTACATCTTTATCTAGTCCACAATCAGCCAAGAATTTAACTGAGTCGACATTGGAAGGTAAGCAAGCTCTTAGCACTATCTGCCAATCCTTATTATTGGGCTCTAAAGTGTTTCCTAGATCCCTGATGTATTTTTGGCTTGCCACTAAATCTTTTCTGGGGTCTGGGAATTCAGACACTATGGTCCTCAATTCCATTCTAGTGAACGGGCAATACATGGCAATGTTCCTGACGGGTGTGGCTCCTGATGCATCTGTTTTCCCATTGGGAACTACTATCACCTTTACAGGAGCAATTCTAACAGCCTCTTCCTGTATAGATTCTACAGCTTGTTGTGGTACAATTGTTTCAGTGTAATGCATGGTGCCGTACTTACCCGTTGACACGACCTCACCTATCCCTCCGCTAGGGGCCTTAACTAATCTCGTGGGTGGTGCAGTTCCTACTGTGGTTTCTGATATGGTGGCCGCTAGAGAGAGCGCTGAAATTGTTGCCGAATCTTCTTCTTGATCACACTCCTGAGGAAGGTTCAAAACAGGGTACATCTTGCACGGGTTAATACTTGCATGAGTTATTTGGTTAACATCATTAACATTTACATGGTTACTAAGAGTTTGTGTTTTACAACCCAGTGCGTTTCTCTCCGTAATCAACTTCTCTCCTGCAATGTATGGTGGAGGTGGAGCTGTGGCTATCAGCTTCCTGACTGCCCCAGATCCCGCCGCCAGAGCCAAACCTCTCTGTATCTCACCTTCCTGGTGCCATAACTGTAAGTAATCATGATGCTGAATTCGTCTCTTTGATGATTTTACGAGACATATCCTCCTCCTTAAATTTTGTAACACGTCTGGACTGAAGCTACCTATTCTTGGGAATTTGTCCCTGTCTTGTACAGTCATTCTCTCCCATTCATCACATAAAGATTCTGTGTGACTTCCGTATTTTTCACACATGATGTACCTTGCCGACCCAACGGGTCGGTTCTCTGAATCAACCCGAACCGAGGTTGATCGCCCCCTACCTGAACAACTGGCCCCCATAATCTGCAGGTGTTGCTTACTACTCCTGTGATCTTTATATCACGGTCTTCAGCGAACCCTTACAGCAAACCAAATTGTCCAAAAATAGGCCGGCGGTGGCGGTTTACCGAGTACCCCACTCACTCGCCCACCTCGACCAATACGACCTGATCACACCGATATGGTGCTGGCGTACTCGATACAGGGCCCCTATGGAACCTTCTGTTTACTGGAACATATGAGGGTTACCCGCAGGACACTTACTCTTTCCAGTAAAGGTGGGGTTGTTAGATAGTTCCTGAGTGACCAGCGAACTTCCCTTCCAAAAATAAAAAATTACACAAATCACGTCAGAATGTACAGATAGCGTTTGTGACCACTTTACTCTAATGGTATTAGGTCAGATTACTAACTACTGCACACAATTACGTGCGGTCCAATCGTTCAGTACATAAGCACTACTTGTCATGTACTGAAAGATCAATGGAATCGATGTTTCCGGCCGCGATTCCTTCAGCAAGAGCTTATGGCCTATATGGGTTCTGCACCAACACCCCAGGCGTTGTGCCACTGGACTTTTATAGCGGACCTCTTTGTCTATTTTACCTGTTACCTTATGACCTCCTGGTCTGTTACCTTATGACCTCCTGGTCTGTTACCTTATGGTCCGCTATACTCTAATGCTCAAATATTATTTAACCAAGGATGCCTCCCTAGCCACCGTATATGTCACTTACACGTGTGTCCCTTGACGAGTACCCGACTTTCCTTTTGGTTCAACCTCTTAAGTTATATAAACTTATGTAATAAAAACACACTCACTCAACACATGTACACTTTGTTTCTATATCTATTTCTGCGCAGAAATTGTCTTCAGTCCAACTGTGTTACCAATTAGGAGCAGGATCTGTTAAACTAAATTTCAGATTTTTCCAAAAATAGATTTGCGTTATTTACCGCGTCGCGTTATTTATCGCCTGTGCGTTACTTATCGCTTTGCTCTAATTATCGCTTTGCTCTAATTCAACTTTTCGTGACTTGAGCTACGTGGGCGTAACCAGACGCTACGTTGCGTAATGTACGCTGCGTGCGTCTGCCGTTTGGATTGCGTACGCAAGTCTTTTGTTAGGGACACGTGTACGCAAAACAAAGATCCACCGTAACACAATTTCTACCTTTATCAATGTAGATGATCCCTGATCATCTACCGCACCCCACACTGACTGCCTTATCTCCCAGGCAAACCGTGTGTTGTTCTATACTTTAACTATTACCTCTACTATGAACTAACAGCAAATCTCTTTTAGCACTTTCTATCAACTATAAAACTTGGCAAACAGGAATAGTGATATACGAAATTTGAAAAAAGAAATGCAGATAAATGTATGCGTGCGTGTATACGCAAGACAGAAGAGAAATAAAACAGTTTTAAAAGACACAAGCGTTTTGTTCTTACTTCCGGTTCCCGGATTCCTTCAGCACTCTTTATCTAAGCGAAGCAGACGCTTATCCCGTCAGCACTGCGAGACAACCTCCCACCCTTTGCTGGGGGGATAATGTCTGCTGATCTACCTAGTGCAGATATGAGAAGGATAGGACGAGTCCCCAATTGACAATGCTAAATTCCTTTGTCGTATAAACAACCCTTTATGAAGTCTAAGAACACTGTACGCTGTTTACTTAAGAAGTACCGTAATGGTACGCTAGTTGCGTAACGATCGCTCAGCCGTAGGCGAGACGCTCAAGCGTCACGTTCGCTCACGGCCCAGTGATCACAGGACACGTTATTGGCTATGACTAGAGTAATGATTCGCTATGGCGTAGCGGACGCTCGAGACCACGAGGAGATCACCAGCGGCGCAGACGCTCACAACGCTATACCTTTATGTCTAAACCTTATACCAATGAAATACACGGAATACCTTAATGTGAATACAGGGTGTAAGTGCAACCTTGTGTAACCTGACTAACTACAAAGCTGCTTGAGCGTCACCGACGCTCAAGTGAACACTTAACACTATAGGAAATACACAGATACTGGTTTAGGGTCCAAAGCCTATTAACTGTATTATATCTAGTATACTTGTAAAAAGGGGATAACAGTACAAATGATACACTACAATATAACAAAGACTTCCTAACCAAAATACAATACTATCTAATACAATACAATACTAGTCTAGGGGAGATACGAGAGAGAGAGAGAAGGGAAAGAGAGAGAGAGAGACGGAGAGAGATGAGAGAAATTGGCTCACAGAAAGACAATGATTACGGAGAGAAACTTACGCACAAGGGTAAACGATCGCATGCGCCTGGACATCCAGCACCCGATTTTCAGCAATGAGAACCGTTGAAGAGTGAGAGCTGGATGTGGTCGGCTTGCCTATTTATGCCCCACACACAATGCAATCTCATAGTCCCTACAATCCCATTGTCCATTGGATGAAGGAATTCGACCCTGTATCACAACAAAAGGTCATAGGTTGATTCATACAGGTGGGCTGTGACGATTTCAAACAGCTCAGGTGGGTGGGGAACTAGGTTTCCCGCCGCATACCTGAGTATGAGTAAATAGTAGAAATGGACATAAACTTCTTATGTCCATAACTATTCGCACGAGCGATTAATACGCTCCAAACCAACACCGGAATATTGCTAATTAAATACTCTTCCGATGGGTACCAAACACTGCTGTATGATTCCTGTTAGACCCTTCGTACGATACAAAGAGGGATTCCTTAGCTCAGGGACCTTCTATATTAACCAAACTTTCAGAAACTATCAAAGGGATCATGATCTATAAACTACATTAATTGTGAAAATATGTAACGAATGAGTCGCACGCTACGACTACATAAACTCTACCGTAAATACGCATACCGCGCCTGCGAGTGCACGCTATTGCGGGTATGCGCCTTCACGGGAGAGCGTACGCATGCGCAGCACGGACCAGTGTGCGGTGCAAATATGGCAACGTGCATAGAGACATTTTTCTGACTTTGACATTTTCCTCTACTGGCTATGTGGCGTACAAGCTCTGTATCTGTAGGCATTCTATCTGCTCTATGTGAAAAGGTCATGGTGTGGTTACTCCATGACACTTCCCAATTTCCCGGCTTTCTGGGATTGGAGATGTTGAAACATAATAGGGACCTATCCACGTGGTATTGGTGGAGCTTCAAACTAGGAGGGCTGGAGATATTAAACCTCCGGTCCACCGGTCTCCCACCATTTGACTCAAATACCTCCCCTATCGTTAAAGGAAATGGTACTAGCCCTGATTTGCTATGACCCTGAGGTACTTGAGAGCATACCCAACAATCTGTTGTGTTTAATACGTTACCCACTAAGGAGTGATAGTCACTCAATGGATGCCGGTCCATATGGATATTAAAACTGGATTGGCATTTCTTTATGCACCCATCCTCAATGACATTGTTACAGAGCCTACAGATACAGTTTTCTTCAGCTAACAATCCGTCACAATTTCTTCTATGATCAATGCTATCGGATCGTTTTCTGATACTCGCCTTTGCTTGTTGGTTAGGTTGATCTTGGAAAACTACGCCTCCATCTTTATCATCAGAACCCATTCCAGAACCTCTCTCGACCTCCATGGTACTCTCGCCGGAACAGACTGCTCTGGTTAACATCATGGTCAACAGGAAAATCCGGATCACAGTCTCTTGGGGCAAGTCCATCTTTGAGGAGGAGATGAAGAAGAATGAGAAGGAGGAGAAATACATTTGAGGGAGAGGGGATGGGAAGTGGAGAAAAACAATAAAAGGGAGTGGGGAGTCGACAACAGCTCTCGGTCTTCAAGGCTCAGGTGCCGCCTCAGTCCTCCTGGAACAGACACTCCAGTGATACAACCTCTACCGTCTGTTCCTTATCACGGGACTTCTCTGGATCAGCAACCTTCTTGCAGTGGGATGAATGGACCCAAGTCTCTCTCTCAGCAACCTTCAATGCTGTAGTGCTAGTCAATAAGACCTGGTATGGTCCTTCCCATCTGTCAATAAGGCAACCTGAGCGTAGAAAATTTCGTATCATTACATAATCCCCAGGTTCAATGTCATGACAATTACTATCCGGTAGATCAGGAATCACCAACTTCAGATTATCATTTTGATTCCTTAACTGTTTACTCATGTTAATCAAGTACTTTACAGTCACTTCACTGTTACATTTCAAATCATCCTGAGGGTTAATCATGACATGCGGCTGTCGACCAAACAAGATTTCAAAAGGGGACAGATTAAGAGGGGACCTGGGAGTGGTTCTGATACTGTACAATACAATGGGTAAAGCTTCTGGCCATGTCAATCCTGTCTCTGCCATCACTTTACTCAATTTATTTTTAATAGTGCTGTTCACTCTTTCGACCTTCGCACTCGCCTGTGGACGGTACGGAGTGTGCAGCTTGCTATCAATTCCCATCAACTTACACATTCCTTGAAAGACATCACCTGTAAAATGGGTACCCCTATCACTTTCGATTATTCTAGGGATACCATATCTACATACAAATTCCTGCACAATTTTCTTAGCTGTAAACATAGCGGTATTTGTAGCTGCAGGAAATGCTTCGACCCAATTCGAGAAAACATCTATACAAACAAGTACATATTTCAAATTCCGACAAGGGGGTAATTGTATGAAGTCAATTTGTATTACCTGGAAAGGGCCGCCGGCAGGTGGGATATGGGATGGTTCTGTAGGTATTGCCTTTCCAATATTCTTTCTCAGACAGGTAAGGCATGACATTGCTCTTTTACTCGCATGAGAGGAGAATCCTGGGGCGCACCAATAGGCTCTTACCAATTTGCACATCCCTTCCTTGCCTAGATGAGTCAGCCCGTGAGCTGCTTCAGCCAGACATGGAAGATATGCTCTGGGGGCCACTGGTTTACCATGTCCATCCGTCCAGAGTCCTGAGGACTCTTGGCTACATCCCTTTGCCTTCCAGACTGCCTTTTCCTGTGTGGAACACAAATTTTGCATTTCACACACAACTTCTGTGTGTTAATGGTATTAAATACCATCAATTGTGTGGTGTCTGTCTGTATGGGGGTAGCAGCTGCTAACTTAGCAGCTTCGTCTGCTCGGCTGTTACCAAGTGATACCGGGTCTTGGCTATATGTGTGTGCTTTACACTTGATAACAGCCACTCTGTCGGGTTCCTGTATCGCTGTTAGAAGCCTTTTTATGTGAGCTGCATGCGCTACCGGTGTACCAGCTGCCGTCATGAAATTTCTGAGGCGCCATAGGGCTCCGAAATCATGGACTACTCCGAATGCGTATCTAGAATCGGTGTAGATATTGGCTGACTTACCCTTAGCCAATTCACATGCTCTGGTTAGGGCGACCAGTTCAGCAACCTGGGCTGAGTGAGGTGGGCCTAGCGGTTCCGCTTCTATGGTGTCTTGGTCATCTACGACTGCGTATCCAGTACACAAGTCTCCCGAGTCTGACTGTCTGTGACAACTACCGTCCGTGTAGAACGTGAGTTCTGCATCTTCCAGTGGGTTGTCACTGATGTCAGGCCTTGCGGTAAAATTTTGGGTCAAATATTCCATACAATCATGTGTATCTTCCTTTGTATTGAATCCTCCTTCCCCAGCACTCTCACCTTCCACCCTTTGTGCCTGACCCGGCACACCTGGGAGATATGTTGCAGGATTTAATGCACTGCATCTCCTTATGGTGATGTTTACGGGGGCCATTAGTGCCAATTCCCATCTTGTAAACCTCGCTGATGAGACGTGTCTGGTTTGGGCGGAATTCAATAAGGCTGATACTGCATGTGGCGTATGGATTGTGAGGTTGTGGCCTAGCACGACGTCTTCGCTTTTTGTCACTAGCAATGCTATCGCAGCAACGCTTCGCAAGCATGTGGGGAGGGATCGCGCTACCGTGTCTAGCTGAGCGCTGTAGTATGCAACTGGCCTGCTGGCATCACCGTGTTTTTGGGTTAGTACACCTGCTGCGCAACCAGCACTTTCTGTTCCGTATAGTTCAAAGGGTTTCCCATAGTCTGGCATACCTAGCGCTGGCGCCTGCGTTAGGCACTGTTTGAGTCTCTCAAATGCTGTTTCGGATTCGTCTGTATGCAAAATCCTATCAGGTTTGTTTGAGGAGACCATTTCCTGCAAAGGTAGCGCCAATATGGAAAACCCTGGGATCCAATTACGGCAATACCCACACATTCCTAAAAACGTTCTGATCTGTTGCTGGGTTTGTGGTAGAGTCATGTCTCTAATTGCTTGGATTCTATCAGCGGTCAGGTGTCTCAGTCCTTGTGTTAGACAGTGTCCCAAATATTTTACCTTAGTTTGGCATAATTGCAACTTGTCTTTGGACACCTTGTGTCCGGTGTCTGAAAGATGAAACAGGAGCTGTTTCGTATCCTTCAGAGATGCTTCCAGTGAATCTGAACACAGTAATAAATCGTCCACATACTGTATCAATACTGATCCACTGTCTGGTTGGAAAGACTGTAAACAATCATGCAAAGCCTGAGAAAATATACTTGGACTATCTATGAAACCTTGGGGCAATCGAGTCCACGTGTATTGGACTCCTCTGTATGTGAATGCAAACAAATATTGGCTGTCAGGGTGCAGAGGTACCGAAAAGAAAGCGGAGCAGAGGTCAATAACAGTGAAAAATTTGGCAGTGGGAGGGATTTGCATTAGGATGACAGCTGGATTTGGCACTACGGGGAACTGACTCTCAACTATTTTGTTAATCCCCCTTAGATCCTGCACTAGCCTGTAACCCCTCCCCCCACTCTTCTTAACAGGGAAGATGGGACTATTGGCAGTGCTGGACGTTCTTACCAGAATGCCCTGTTGTAGCAAGCGCTCTATTACTGGGTAAACTCCTAACTCCACCTCTGGCTTCAGAGGATATTGTGGGATTTTTGGAGCTATCCTACCATCTTTTACTTGTACAACTACTGGAGCTACGTTTGCCATTAATCCAGTGTCCTGTCCGTCTTTTGTCCAAAGTGACTCTGGTATCTGAGATGTCATCTCTTCTATTTGGGATGGATTCCTATTTGTCATAATGGTATGTGACATTAATTTTGATGGGGAGTCTAACATGTCTCGCACTTCCTGAGCGTGTTTCTCAGGTATGTCCAAGAATACACCTTCAGGAGTACAATAAATGACGCACCCCATTTTACACAGTAAGTCTCTTCCCAGGAGATTGGTTGGTGCCGATGCAGCCAGCAAAAAGGAATGCTTGGTATGCAAAGGCCCTATTGTAATCTCGGCTGGTTTGCTAACAGGGTAGTGCTGGACTACTCCTGTTACTCCCATGGCTGGAATTGTCCTACCAGTGGTTCTCATGCCCACTGTCGAATTTATCACTGACTTGGCCGCCCCTGTGTCTACAAGAAAGTTTAAAGTTTTACCAGCTACATTGATTGCGACCTCGGGTTCACTTTCAAGGTTGGCAATTAATTTTACTGGCTGCAGATTACAGGTATGGCCACACCCCTATTGGGTATGGTGACCTCCCTGAATCCCGCTGGCAGCAACTACTTGTGAGGGAGATAGTTGGGAACTACCAGAGGCATGCCAGTCTCTGTTTGGGGGATATCTTTTTGTTTCCCCTGTATGTGGCTCATAACTCCGTTTCTGCGGACCTTGCTCCCAATGTCGTGTGTCGTGTCGTTGTCTAGGGGTTTGGTATGAGTTTCGTGGATTCTTTAATCTACAATCTCGTGCCATGTGTCCCTGTTTGTGACAAGAATAACAAGTAACCATACTTGACTTTCCCACATGATTTGGTGATACAAACAAAGGCTGCCTTGTGGTCAGAGCCTGTATACTTACTGACATTAATTTGTCACCTTGTTGTTCCCTGTGTCTGGTGATGTTTCTGTCGTGATCAATAGCAGCCTCTCTCAAAGTAGCCACAGACAGACCTCGCCAACATGGTTGCGTGGTCTGTACCCTAGTCTTCAATGACTCTTTTAAACCATCCATCAGTACCGATACTGCTACTTCCCGATGGTTTGTGTCTGTTTTAATGTCCTCTATACCTGTGTATTTTGCCATTTCTAATAATGCTCTGTGAAAATACTCTGCAGCTGTCTCTGACTCCTTCTGTTTAATGGAGAATATCTTATTCCATTTAGCTACTGCTGGGAAATACTCTTTTAGCTGCAAGTTTATTCTTTTCACATTATCTTGGTTGTACACATCTGTAAGAGGTACATCATGATCTAGTCCGCAATCAGCTAAAAATTGAGTTGCGTCGACATTTGAGGGTAAACATGCTCTCAGCAATATCTGCCAGTCTTTATTGTTGGGCTCTACAGTGTTACCTAAGTCTCTGATGTATTTTTGACTGGCAACTAAGTCTTTTCTAGGGTCAGGAAATTCAGACAC
The DNA here is from genome assembly GCF_028390025.1 of Pseudophryne corroboree. NCBI lineage: Eukaryota > Metazoa > Chordata > Amphibia > Anura > Myobatrachidae > Pseudophryne > Pseudophryne corroboree. The sequence continues at coordinate 9,837,420 of NC_086455.1, forward strand.
TATGGTCCTTAATTCCATTCGGGAAAATGGAGTGTACATGGCAATGTTCCTAATGGGAGTGGCTCCTGATGCGTCTGTTTTCCCATTTGGCACTGCTATTACTCTAACAGGTGTAATTCTAACAACCTCATTCTGTGTAGATTCTACAGGCTGTGGTGAAATAGTTTCAGCATAATGCATGGTGCCGTACTTACCAGTTGATACGACCTCACCTATCCCTCCGCTAGGGGCCTTTACTAATCTCGTGGGTGGAGCTGTGCCTACTGTGGTCTCTGCTATGGTGGCTGCTAGAGAGAGCGCTGAAATCGTTGCCGATTCGTCCTCTTGATCACACTCCTGAGGAAAGTTCAAAACAGGGTACAACTTGCACGGGTTAATACTTGCATGGGTTAATGGGTTAACATTATCATTAACATTTACACAGTTACTAAGTGATTTTGTGTTACACCTTAGTGCGTCTTTCTCCGTAATCAACTTCTCTCCTGATATATATGGTGGCGGCGGGGCCGTGGCAATTAGTTTTCTGTTAGAGCCAGATCCCGCCGCCTGAGCCAAACCTCTCTGTATCTCACCTTCCTGTTGCCACAACTGTAAATAATCATAATGCTGAATTCGTCTCTTTGTTGATTTTATGAGACATATCCTCCTCCTTAAATTTTGTAACACTTCTGAGCTGAAGCTCCCTATTCTTGGGAATTTCTCCCCGTCATGCACAGTCATTCTCTCCCATTCATCACATAAAGTTTCTGTGTGACTTCCATATTTCTCACACATGATATACCTGGCCGACCCAATTGGCCGGACCACTGAATCAACCCGAACCGAGGTTGATCGCCCCCTACCTGAACAAGTGGCCCCCATAGTTCGAAAGTGTTGCTTTATTTAGCCAACCCTTTACGAAAAACCAAATGCCAACAATAGGCTGACGGTGGCGGTTTACCGAGTACCCCACTCACTCGCCCACGCCGACCTATACGACCTGATCACACCGATATGGTGCTGGCGTACTCGACCTAGGGCCCCTGCGACCTGAACCTCTATTTACTGGAACCTGTGAGGGTTATCCGAAGAACACTTACTCTTTCCAGTAACTATTGGTTGCTGGATAGTTCCTGAGTGAGCAGCGAACTTCCCTTAAAATAAAAAAATTACACAAATCACGTTAGAGTGTACAGATAGCGTTTGTGACCCCTTTACTCTAATGGTATTAGGTCAGATTACTAACTACTGCACACACTTACGTGCGGTCCAGTCGTTCAGTACACAAACAACTAAGCTTATGTACGGAAAGACCAATGGAATCGAAACTTACGACTGCGAATTCCTTCAGCCAGAGCTTATATGGCCTATATGGGTGTTGCACCAACCCTTTTCGGTGTTGTGCCTGTGAACTGTATAGCGGACTTCCTTGTCGGCTGTACCTGGACCTCCTGGTCTGTTATGACCTCCTGGTCTTGTTACAGTGTGACCTCCTGGTCTTGTTCCTGGTCCGCTATACTCTAATGCTCAAAATTGTATTTAACCAGAGATGCCTCCCTAGCCACCGTGCACGTCACTTACACGCATGTACCTCACGAGTACTCGACTTTTCTTGTGGTTCAACCTTTAAAAATTGTAAAAACACTCACTCATCACAAATAAATTGTTCAAAAATCATACAATGTGATTTCCTAGGGTTTTTTTTTTCAGATTCTGTCTCTCACAGTTGAAGTGTACCTATGATGGAAATTACAGACCTCTCTCAATCTTTTTAAGTGGGTACCGCCTGTTGCGCCATTTACCGCTTTGCGTTACTTATCGCGTTGCGTTAAAAATCAACTTATCGTGACTTGAGCTACGTGGGCGTAACCGGACGCTACGTTGCGTAATGAACGCTGCGTGCGTCGGCCTTTGGATTGCGTACGCTAGTCTTTGTTAGAGACACGTGTACGCAAAACAAAGATCCACCGTAACACAATATACTTTTATCAATGTAAACGATCCCTGATCATCTACCGCGTACCCCACTGGCTTTGCCTTATCTCCCAGGCAAACCTGTGTGTTTGTCTACACTTTTAACTATTACCTCTATTCTTAAACTATGAAATAACAGCAAGTCTCTTTTAGCACTTTTCTATCAACTATAAAACTGGCAGACAGGATGGTGATATACGACAAATGAAATACACAGATGGAAAAGAAATGCAGATATATATATATGTATGCGTGCGTATATACGCAAGACAGAAGAAAAATAAACAGTTTAAAAAAAAAAAAAAAAAACACAAGCGTTTTGTTCTTACCTCCGGTTCCCGGATTCCTTCAGCACTCGTTATCTAAGCGAAGCAGACGCTTATCCTGTCAGCACTACGAGACAACCTCCCGCCCTTTGCTGAGGGATAATGTCTGCTGATCTACCTAGTGCAGATATGTGAAGGACAGGACGAGCCGCCAATTGATAAAGCTAAATATTTATCGTATATATAACCCTTTATGAGGTCTAAGAACACTGTACGCTGTTTACTTAAGAAGTACCGTAAGGGTACGCAAGTTGCGTAACGATCGCTCAGCCGTAGGCGAGACGCTCAAGCGTCACGTTCGCTCACGGCCCAGAGATCACAGACAAGCACGCTATTGGCTATGACTAACGTAATGATTAGCTATGGCGTAGCGGACGCTCGAGACCACGAGGAGATCACCAGCGGCGCAGACGCTCACAACGCAAAACCTTTATATCTATACCCTTAACAATGAAATACACAGTAAACCTTAATGTAGAGACAAAGTGTAAGTGCAACTTTGTGTAACCTGATTAACTACAAAGCTGTTTGAGCGTCACCGACGCTCAGAGAATTCTTAACACTATGAGAAAATACACAGATACTTGTTTAGGGTCCAAAGCCTATTAAATGTATTATAACTAATATACTTGTAAAAAGGAATCACAGTACAAATGATACATTACAATATAACAGAGACTTCCTAACCAAATAACTACACTATAAATACAATACAATACAATCTAATCAAGGGAAAATACGAGAGAAAGAGTAGAGAGAGAGAGAGAGAGATAGAGATGAGAGAAATGGCTCACAGTAAGACAATATGATTACGGAGAAAAACTTACGCACAAGGGGAAACGATCGCATGCGCCTGGACTTCCAGCACCCGATTTTCAGCAATGAGAACCGTTGAAGAGTGAGAGCTGGATGTGGTCGGCCTGCCTATTTATGCCCCACACACAATGCAATCTAATGGTCCCTACAATCTGATCGTCCATTGGACACAGGAATTCGGCTTCGCATTATAACAAAAGGTCATAGGTTAATTCATACAGGTGGGCTGTGACGATTTCCAACTGCTCAGGTGGGAGGGAAACTGGGTTTCCCGCCGCATGGGTAATAAAGTGCAAATAAAGTAAATGTTCATAAACTTCTTATGTCCATAACTATTCGCACGAGCGATTGATCTGCCTCAAACCAACACCGGAATATTTCTAATTAAATATTCTTCCGATGGATACTAAACACCACTGTATTACTCCTGTCTGACCCTTCGTATCAAACAAAGAGGGATTCCTCTGTTCATAAACATTCTATATTAACCAAACTTTCAGAATCTATCAAAGGGACCATGATCTACAAAATACATTATTACTGAAAATATGTTACGATTGAGTCGCACGCTACAACCACATAAACTCTACCGTAAATACGCATACCATGCGCCTGCGGGTGCCCGCGACTGTGAGTATGCGCACGTACGGGAGAGCGTACGCATGCGCAGCACGGACCTGTGTGAGGTGCAAATATGGTAGTGTGCATAGAGATATTTTTCTGACTTTGACAGTAGGTATTAAAATCCCATTTTCTGCAGTGGGGTACACTGGAGTTCCACAGGGAATAACATCGGGGTGTAGAGTTGGATCTTGATCCGAGGCACCAACAGGCTAAAAGCTTTGACTGTTCCCAAGATGCACAGCGCCGCCTCCTCTATAACCCCGCCTCCGTGCACAGGAGCTGAGTTTGTAAGTTGGTGCCTGCAGTGCAGGCAGCTAACAGGGAGGGCTGCGCTAGGCAGCCCTGAAAAGAGCTTTTTAAGAAGACAGACTTCCAGGGCCGCAGCACAGGCACTTAAAAGTGCTATATGTCTTTCTGACATATCGTGCTGTGGCTCCCTCACCTCACCCAGCGGCGATGTATACTCCCGCGCCCTGGTTGCTGGGTACTTACAGCGTAGGGCTCCGGTTTCTCTTCAGGCGCACACACTTGCCTCTGCTCTCCAGGATCGCGTGACCGCGTTACAGGTAGGAGGTAAGAGGGTGCCCGCTGAAAACCGCGATCCGCTGCGGTCTCTAGGAGATGGGCCGCGCGCGCTGGCGTGGACACTGTTGCCATACAGGGACCCCACTAGACAACCAGGGCAAGGCGCACAGGTCAGATTACCTCATAATCCACTTTAATAGGCCCCGCAGTACCCGGTGGTGAAGTCCAGCAAGGGGATAAGGCTCTGACCTGTAGCCCCTCCCCCAGCCCCAGGCGCCATTTACTGCAAATGTTCCCGCCCTGGAGCTGCATCTCTCTGTCTCCCTCACTCCCTGTCAGCGTTTGGGCGCCATTACACACAACTGCGCTGATTCTGGGACTGCTGGGCACTGTCTCCTCTGTAAAGCCTCCTGTCTCATCAGCGCTGTGCATTTACAGGACACATAAGTATTCTACATGTCGTTTAGGCAGTGTTAGTTAAGAACAAGGGCATTACTACAGGGATATTTAGTACAAGTACCCTTTGATATAACAATGCACAGTAAAGACTGGATGTATATCTATTTACCTACAGTATATAGCTTTACTTATGCTGCATTCACATCGCAAATGCCGGGTCCTACCCGGTAAGACAAACGTGTACTTACCGGGTGGGATCCGGCATTTGCGCTCCGTTGCAGGCTTCCCGACCCGGCAATATACCGGGTCGGTTGCCATAGCAACGGAGCTCAGCAGCAGCAGCAGGGGCGGGGTGGAGGCGGCGGCGGGAGATGAGCTCATCTCCAGCGCCGCCTCTCCCTATCTTGTGAATGGGAACCGTGTCGCATCGACACGGCTCCCATTCACACCGCAACTGACCCGGTAATCAACCCGGGTAAAACCCTTCTTTTTTACCGGGTTGATTTACCGGGTCAGGCGACCCGCTAAATCACCCAGTGTGCTTTCACATCGCACACTGACCCGGTTCGACACGGCAATATGCCGTGTCGGTACCGGGTTATTTGTGCGATGTGAAAGGGGTATTAGTGGTACAGTTTGTACTTAGTATTGCTAGTCCAGTGCAGTTTTATTGTTGGTAATAATTTCTGCATTGTATATGTGACTGATGTTGCTTTCACATCGCAAAACCTGCTTTTGAAATGGTATTTGAAACGGTTCTTAAAACGGGTCTGAGCAGTTAAACCCCTTTCACATCTCATGTTGTAACCAGTAAATTACCATTTCATTCCCGTTTTGGTACCTTTCACACTGAACCCGTTTCACCCATAGAAAACAGTGGTTGTCATTATAAATGGACTTTTCTGGCCCACACATTATTATTAATCACTAATTAATTCATTATTAATAATTTGGATAGTCGTACGATGGAACCCAGCAGCTTGAAGCATATCTATTTTTATTAGATGGGATTAGGTACTTGGTTTGTCTTTTTTGGAGGCACAAGTATTATTTATATATTTTTTTAAATTATTATTATTTTTTTTTAGATGGAATGGTTAAATACAGAAAAAAATGGCGTGGGGTCCCCCCTCCAAAGCATAACCAGCCTCGGGCTCTTCGAGCTGGTCCTGGTTCTAAAAATGCGGGGGAAAAATTGACAGGGGATCCCCCGTATTTTTAAAACCAGCACCGGGCTCTGCGCCTGGTGCTGGTGCAAAAAATACGGGGGACAAAACGAGTAGGGGTCCCCCGTATTTTTCACACCAGCATCGGGCTCCACTAGCTGGACAGATAATGCCACAGCCGGGGGTCACTTTTATGCCGTGCCCTGCGGCCGTGGCATTAAATATCCAACTAGTCACCCCTGGCCGGGGTACCCTGGGGGAGTGGGGACCCCTTCAATCAAGGGGTCCCCCCCCAGCCACCCAAGGGCCAGGGGTGAAGCCCGAGGCTGTCCCCCCCCCCCCCCCATCCAATGGGCTGCGGATGGGGGGGCTGATAGCCTTTGTTGTAAATGAAAAGATATTGTTTTTTCCAGTAGTACTACAAGTCCCAGCAAGCCTCCCCCGCAAGCTGGTACTTGGAGAACCACAAGTACCAGCATGCGGAAGAAAAACGGGCCCGCTGGTACCTGTAGTTCTACTGGAAAAAAAATACCCAAATAAAAACAGTACACACACACCGTGAAAGTAAAACTTTATTTCATACGTCGACACACACATACTTACCTATGTTCACACGCCGACAACGGTCCTCTTCTCCATGTAGAATCCAGGGGTACCTGAAAAGAAAAGATCAATATACTCACCTCAACCAGGCTCCAGAGATAAATCCACGTACTTGGAGAAAAAAACAAACCGGACAACCGACCACACGGACTGAAAGGGGTCCCATGCTGACACATCAGACCCCTTTCCACGAATGAGACCTGTCAGTGACAGCTGTCACAGAAAGGTCTCTTAAGCCAATCAGGAAGCGCTACTTCCGTGGCGCTCACCTGATTGGCTGTGCGCTGTCTGTGCTGTGACAGCGCATCGCACAGCTCCGTCCATTATATTCAATGGTGGGAACTTAGCGGCTAGCGGTGAGGTCACCCGCCGGTCAGCGGCTGACCGCGGGTGACCCCACCGCTAGCCGCAAAGTTCCCACCATTGAAAGTAATGGAGCGGCTTTGCGATGCGCTGTCTGACAGCTCAGACAGTGCACAGCCAATCAGGTGAGCGCCACGGAAGTAGCGCTTCCTGATTGGCTGAAGGGACTTCAGTGACAGGAGTCACGTGATGTCCCGGCATTCGGGGAGAGGGGTCTCATGTGTCAGCATGGGACCCCTTTCGGTCCGCAGGTCCGGGTGTTCGTTTTCTTTTTTTTCCAAGTCCGTGGATTTATCTCTGGACCATGGCTGAGGTGAGTATATTGATCTTTTATTTTCAGGTACCCCTGGATTCTACATGGAGAAGAGGACCGATGTCGGCGTGTGAACATAGGTAAGTATGTGTGTGTCGGCAGTGTGTAATAAAGTTTTACTGTCGACGGTGTCTGTGTCCTGTTCTTATTTGGGTATTTTTTTCCCATTAGAACTACAGGTACCAGCTGGCCCGTTTTTCTCCCGCATGCTGGTACTTGTGGTTCTCCAAGTACCAGCTTGCGGGGGAGGCTTGCTGGGACTTGTAGTACTACTGGAAAAAACAATATCTTTTCATTTACAACAAAGGCTATCAGCCCCCCCATCCGCAGCCCATTGGATGGGGGGGGACAGCCTCGGGCTTCACCCCTGGCCCTTGGGTGGCTGGGGGGGGGGACCCCTTGATTGAAGGGGTCCCCACTCCCCCAGGGTACCCCGGCCAGGGGTGACTAGTTGGATATTTAATGCCACGGCCGCAGGGCACGGCATAAAAGTGACCCCCCGGCTGTGGCATTATCTGTCCAGCTAGTGGAGCCTGATGCTGGTGTGAAAAATACGGGGGACCCCTACTCGTTTTGTCCCCCGTATTTTTTGCACCAGCACCAGGCGCAGAGCCCGGTGCTGGTTTTAAAAATACGGTAGATCCCCTGTCAATTTTTTCCCCGCATTTTTAGAACCAGGACCAGCTCGAAGAGCCCGAGGCTGGTTATGCTTTGGAGGGGGGACCCCACGCCATTTTTTCCCGTGTTTTTCACATTTAAACGTTTATAAAGCTACTCTCTCATGTGTCTCCTATGTTTTCCAAGCTGTTTCTTGGTTGTGGCTGGTGACATCACACATGGAGACAGCCTATCATCTTCTGGGGCTTGCAAATACAGTTTCAGACCCTTTCACACTGCACAGTGAAATGGGACTGAAACGGGTAGAACCCTTCTTTTTTACCGTTTCAAAATACAGGTATTTTGAAAACGGTAAATTGAAGGGGACCCTTTCACATCGCAGCTTGACCCGTTTAGGAAGCCAGTTAAAATGGCAAAATACCGGGTACAAGCTGCGGTGTGAAAGGGGTATGAGTGTGTGCCAATAGCTGCTGTGTGATCTCTATTTCGTGTATCTCGCACATATTGCTATCCCTATATTCTGTACCCTGACGGGGGCTAAGTACGTTAGGGTTATCATATAATATAGTGTTTCACAGGATATACTACCTTGGTATTTTTCTCTGTATTTCAGTCCCCGTATACCACTTAAATCCTCTGTGTTCTGCATTTGCAGTCACACTACATAGGGGTTTTTTGTCGGGTAATTTGTTTGCTTATTTTGTACTATTTCACCCTTAAGTTACTTTTACATATAATGTCTGCTAAACAGGGTGGTAGATCCATGGCTGATCCTGCACCATGCAGTGCTGACACCACGGATTGCTCGGAGAAAAACATAGCAGCTGAGGGTTCAGGTACCAAGGGTCTATACCCCATGGGTCAGTTTGCAGCAACAGGGGCAATTTAAGACCCACCTTGGGCTGTTTTCTTTAATTTAAACTAGTAACTAGACTTGCGCCCCCTATGGGACCTCCCAATTACAGCAATTAAATCAGTCTCTGGCTAAGCAAAATCCTGACATTCGCCCGCCTAAGACCAAGGGGTCATCTAAACGGGCCATTACTTCCTCGCAATCCACAAATATTTCGGATACCTTAACCGATGAAGATGGCGCTTACACTGACCCTTCAGACTCTGATGCAGATGCTTCTGATGGGGAATCTCTGACACAAGTGGATGTTCCTGACCTCTTGGAGGCTATCAGGCTTATTCTTCAAATCGATGATGACGAAGAGCCTCCAGCTACCTCTAAAGGCCCATACACACTTGACAATGCACACGTCGTTAACGACCATCGTTAACGACTTCCCTTGAACAGCTGAGCAAACGACATGAGCATACCCACTACCAAAGACCATTCATCGTTGAAGCATCCAAGCTGAACAGTTTATTAAAATAAAGAGCTGGGAACAGGGCTGGTGAACAGTGGCTTGGTCGTTGGTCGTTGGTTGTTCACACCATACATATTCAACGACGTCTCTGATCGGTAACGACCATAGTGGAAATTGAGCATACATGCTCCACAGATAAGCGAGGGTCGTTAACGTCCCGCGGGGCCGCGCATCGGTGGTCGTCGGATTCATACATACTTGACGATATAATGAGCGACGTCGTTGATGAGGGCTGAAATGAACGACGTCGCTCATTTTATCTTCAAGTGTGTATGGGCCTTTAGAAACCAGATAAGTTTAAACGTCAGAAGGTTACTAAATTAGTTTTACCTCATTCTGACCACTTGGTTGACATTCGTCAGGAATCTTGGGAAAATCCAGGAAAGATATTTACCCTGTCTAAAAAGATGCTAGCTTGTTATCCTCTCGCTGCAGAGTTAAGTAAAAATTGGGAAACACCTCCGCCGGTGGATTCACAAGTCACGCGTCTGGTGTCCTCTACTCTGCCTGTCACTACCGTCACCTCACTGAAGGAACCAACGGATAAGCGTGTGGGGGGTTGCTTGAAGTCCATTTACACTCTTGCTGGAGCTGTGCATACGCCCACTATTGCGGCTTCTTGGGCGGCAAAAGCTATTGAAGCATGGGTTCAGGAAGTTGAAGCGGAACTACCGTTGGATTTTCCTGATAATGCTAGACAGTGTCTTTCATATATTATTACAGCCTCTCATTATATTCTGGAGGTGGCATCTTATGCAGGTGTCCTGGCGGCCACAGCGTCTACTACGTCCATTCTGGGTCGCCGGATTCTCTGGTTGCGGTCCTGGTCTGTGAATCTGGACTCTAAAAACATTTTTTGGGGAAGACCTCAACAAGATTGTTGCTGACCTTGCATTAGCTAAGACTGCATGTCTGCCTAGTACTTCTCCTTTGGCTCCGAAGGCTGAGTACTTCCTTTCGGGGCAGGGGAGCGGTGTTGGAGCAAAACTCTCTTCAGGGTCCGTGGACCAGGGAGGAATCTCTTCTCGCGATAAACATTCTGGCATTGCGGGCAGTGTTCAATGCGTTGACACTAGCCCGGCCTCTAGTACAGAACAGGCCTGTTCAAGTACAGTCGGACAACGCCACAACGGTGGCGTATATAATTCATCAAGGCGGCACTCGAAGCCGCATGGCAGTGATGGAAGTGTCAAAAATCCTTTGTTGGGCGGAACGCCATCTGCTAGCCATATCGGCAGTGTTCATTCCGGGGGTCCTCAATTGGGAAGCGGACTTCCTCAGTCGTCAGGACGTACACGCTGTAGAGTAGAGCCTTCATCCAGAAGTCTTTCAACTCCTAGTGGACAAGTGGGGCCTACCATATGTAGACCTGATGGCGTCTCGACACAAATCACAAGGTTCCGGTCTTCGGAGCAAGGACAAGGGATCCTCAAGCAGTGTTCATGGACGCACTGGCAATTCAATTGAACTTTCGGCTGCCGTACGTGTTCCCTCCAGTGTCACTTCTGCCCAGGGTGATAAGGAAGGTCAAGCAAGAAGGAGGAATACTACTTCTAATCGCTGCAGCATGGTCCAGACTGCATTAGTTCTCAAACCTGCAGGGTCTCTCGATAGAGCGTCCTCTTCTACTTCCACAGCGCCCAGACCTCCTCGTTCAGGGCCCTTGTGTCTACCAGGATTTGGGCCGGCTGCTTTGACGGCGTGGCTCTTGAAGCTTCCGTTCTGAGGGCCAAATGATTTTCTGAGGCGGTCGTTCAAACTATGTTGAAGGCCCGTAAACAGCATCTGCTCAGATTTATTGTAGGCCTGGACTTAGGCCTTCATCTGGCCTCCCTCAAGGTTCATATTTCTGCCTTGTCGATATGGTTTCAGAGAAGAATTGTGACTCTGCCTGATGTTCATACGTTCACTCAGAGTATTTTACAGATTCAACCTCCCTATGTCCCGCCTGTGGCTTCTTGGAATTTGTCGGTTGTTCTGGGCGCCTTACAAGAGTCTCCGTTTGAACATCTTGATTCTGTGGACCTTAAGTGGCTTACTCTTAAGGTCTTGTTCTTGCTGGCTATTGCCTCTGCTAGACGGGTTTCAGACTTGGGTGCTTTGTCCTGTAGGTCTCCCTTTCTGATTTTTCACCGTGACCGGGCGGTTCTTAGAACTCGTCCTGGTTATTTGCCTAAGGTGGTGTCGTCTTTCCACCTTAACCAGGAGATTGTGGTTCTGGCCTTTACCTCTGCTGGTTTGTCTTCCAAAGAACGGTCTTTGGATGTGGTATGGGCTCTTCGTATATATGTGAAGAGAACCGCCTCTCTTAGGAGATCTGATTTTCTGTGTCCTTTTTGGTTTTCACAAACGTGGCTGGCCTGCTAATAAGCAGACCATGGCCAGATGGATTAGAATGGTGATTGCACATGGTTATGTACAGGCTGGTCTTCCAGCTCCTGCTACCATGAAAGCCCATTCTACTCGGTCTGTTGGACCTTCTTGGGTGGCCTGGCGTGGTGCGACCCTTGAACAATTCTGCAAGGCGGCTACGTATTTCTCAGTGAACACGTTCATAAGGTTCTATGCCTTTGATACTTCCGCCTCCCAGGATGCCTCCTTTGGACGCCGGGTTCTTGTGCCCGCTACAGTGCGTCCCCTCCCATGAGGGACTGCTTTAGGACATCCCCGATGTTATTCCCTGTGTAACCCCAGTGTACCCCACTGCAGAAAAGGAGATTTATGGTAAGAACTTACCTTTGTTAAATCTTTCTGAGAGGTACACTGGGTTCCACAAGGCGCCCACCCTGACGCACTTAGCTTCTTTGTGTTTGTATGGCATTAGCTGCTGACACCTTCTCCTGTCGTGAGAATGTGGTATATGGGGCTACTAACGGTTGCCGTTTCTTTTACCTGCTACTGTATTGGACTGGTTAACAAAACTGAGCTCCTGTGCACAAAGGTGGGGTTATAGAGGAGGCGGCGCTATGCATCCTGGGAACAGTCAAAGCTGTTAGCCTGTTGGTGCCTCGGATCAAGATCCAACTCTACACCCGATGTTATTCCCTGTGGAACCCAGTGTACCTTGCAGAAAGATTTTTAACAAAGGTAAGTTCTTACCATAAATCTCCTTTTTTGCACCATTGTATTTGTTGACACCGCCGTGTGTCAGACATGTTTGTTCATTTTTGTAGACTTGGAGATGGCATTACACATGCTTTGGTGCATTAGTTGGGACAGCATGTGAACAACTGTTATATTTTGGTAGCATGTGCTCGATCCTCACCCCTGCTGTGTGTGTGTGTGTGTGTGTGTGTGTGTGTGTGTGTGTGTGTGTGTGTGTGTGTCTTCACACACATGTATTTTGACAACACCACTTGGTGTTTGACATATAGACTCCCTGCCGTGACACACAACAATATGGCCCTAGGCCAGTCTTAATTGTGGTTGATGGAGGTTCAATACATCCTGGTTCATTTGTAGTCGGCTAACAAATGAAAGAGCTTTTTACAGCCATACCACAATGAATCACATCCAACTCTGTCTGATCTTGGAAACTAAGCAGTGTTGGGCCCAGTCAGTACCAGGACTGGAGACTGTCTGGGAATACTGGGTGCTGTATTTTACTTTTACCACTGCATTACGACTGACATCTGACAGCTGTAACATATTCCCCCATCTATACCACACATACATTGATGCTTACAGTCGAGTGCTCATTAAGTTGCAATCAGAATCGGTACAAGAATACTTTCATGTTGTGGTAACAAACCAAGTGTGCCAGATGTGGCTCTGTGTCTGGTAAACACACAGATGAGATACGTCTGTGAGGGGTCTCTTTGGCTGTATGGACATTTGCATATACTTATATTTAATTTGTTGCATACCTTTTATGTTTGTTATAATTTTCATCATGGGCACGCTGTATTATATATTCTATGCCTGATATTCCTGTAACAGCTTGCACAGATTATCTTCTGCCCAGTCAACATTTGTTTTTTATGACTATCAGTTCCCCTCCGCCTGTGACATGATATAATGCTGCGGACATATGGGTTTAATGCATTTATTTACTTGCTTTAAATATGGTTTTAACAGTTATAACCACTTTAGAGATATGTATACTAGATGAGCACCCCAGTTACACTATGTCTCAGGGTGTAAGCACAGGCTGTGATTCTCGCTGTGCTGATTACTCGTCACACTATGCACGGAGCTTCAGAGCCATTGCCATGCATGAAGCCGGATTTGTTTACCCTGACAATGATGCCCACTGATTGGAGGCTACCAATGAGCTGCTAGCTAGCTGAGTATGCCCTCCCACAGCGTGGGTTTTGTCTGTAATGCTTTTGGTGCCAAACCAGGTATTTATTCATGCTCAGAGCTCAGTGTCACTAGCTCCTGAAGAAAACCTTGTCGGTTGAAACAGCTGTCGGGCCACAGCTGTTAGATTGTGTTTCACATGGATTGTATGATAAATCAAATAAGTCGAGTTAGTCAATAAAAAATTGTGTGAAAAAAATAAATAAGTTAACTTAGGTGCATGCAACCAAATTGCACCGAATCAAACAGAGCGATTTGTGATTTGTATTAAGAAATTCCTTCATCCAGGTAATCTGACTTTGACAATATATTTATACCAGCTGATGTTCCCTGGTTTGCGATTAGGCACATTTTTATATTTTAAGTTAAAGGATATCTGTACTTTTGATGCACTAAATAAATATATAATTGTATTATGGATTTTTGTTATATATTTTCTATGAGTAGATTACATATTTCTCTTACGCCCTAGAGGTTGGTGGGGTCCAATTCAGTACCATGGGTTATAGATGGGTCCACCAGGAGCCATGGGCACTTTTAGAGTTTTATAGTGTGGGCTGGCTCCTCCCTCTATTTCCCTCCTACCAGACTCCGTTTAGAAAATGTGCCCGGAGGAGCCGGTCACCGCTAGGGGAGCTCCATAGGAGTTTTTCTAGTTTTGTTGTTTTTATTAGAGTTAGTCACAGGGAGGCTGCTGGCAACAGCCTCCCTGCTTTGTGGGACTTAGGGGGGAGTAGGAACCAACTTAATGAAGAGTTAATGGTTCTCTACTCCGCTGAAAAGACACTGAGCTCCTGAGGGTGCTAATCGCAAGCCCACGAGGCGACCGCTCATTACCGCAGCATGGCCATCACCCCCTAACAGAGCCAGAAGACAGAAGAGTGGTGATTACAGCGCCGGCGTCCCGGTTAGCGGGTTGCCGGCGGGTATGGCTGCACAAGGGTTGGAGCGCAGCGCTGACAAGGCTGCGCTCCAGGAAGGCTCAGCAGCATACACATGCAGCACTTGAGGGGCGCCTGAGCCAGCGCATTACACCCTAAACTGGTCACATAGTTAACAGAGGCTAATCTCGCTGTTAACACACACAAATCCTCAGGCCAGTATAAACAGCAACTGTGGGAAGCCGTTCGCTATTACAGGGGGCGGGGCTTCCTCTAAGAGCGGATCCAGCACTCACAGCGCCATTTTCTCCCTGCAGATCATAGGAACAAGACGCTGACAAGGAGCGCTGCCCTCCACATAACTCCAGCTATCCTCTGCGTTACCAAGGTGTTATAGACAGGGGGGAGTGTAATGATAATAATACTAATTATCCTATTAAGGTTAGTTAGTCAGTGCCGGGCTTTTATCATAATAACTGCCCACAGGGGGAGCTGTGAGACTGGCTCCTTATACTCTGTCTCTCTCTGGGGGAAACTGTCTGACATTTTCCTGGGTGTGTGTAAGTGTGTATATTCCACATTACCATGTCCAATGACTCTGTGTCCTGTGCTGCAGAGTGTTTATCTTCTCCTGAAGAATCTATTCCATATACTCAGGAATGCAATATACTGTCTCAGCCTCTGAATCCGAACCCCCATGGGTGGATTCTTTAAGGGGAATGATATCCCAGATTTCAACTAGGATGTCGCAAACTGAAAGGGAGACATCGTTTTTGAGAAAATCTGTGGAGGGCTTGAGGTATTCAGCACCCACTACGTCGTCTAAAATCCCACCTACATACCCACAAAAATGTACGCTTGCCCAGATAATGCAAGCTGACACTGATATTGACTCTGATACAGGGGACGGTGATGGGGATATGCAGGCGGGAGATGCATCCACTGCTAAGGGGGTGCAACTGATGATTGAAGCAATTAGGGATGTTTTGCATATTTCTGAGAAGGTAAGAGAAATCTTATTTTGCAGTAAATAAGAAATCATCACTTACCTAAGGCCCACTATTGCTTGTGTGTGGATTTCTAAAGCCATAGTAAAGTGGTCAGGTACATTACTTGAGGAATTAGATACTATGGATAGGAGTGACATTGACTTGTTTTTACGTCGCATACAGGATTCTGCAGGTTTCATGGTGGAGGCCATGAAGGACATTGGCCTGCTTAATGCAAAGGCTACTTCCATGGCAGTGTCGACATGCAGAGGACTGGCTACGCCAATGGACTGCGAATGCAGAAACCAAGAAGAGTGTGGAGAACCTGCCCTTCACAGGTCAGGCACTATTTGGGGATGCATTGGATGCGTGGATTTCCACGGCGACTGCGGGTAAGTCGACATTTCTTCCCTCGGCACCAGCTAGGAAATCTTATCCTACGCCTACACTGCAGTCCTTTAGGACCGCAAAATTAAAAAAAACCAACACCTTCCCCCTGCCACACACACCTTCTTTAGAGGAGGTCGGGGAAACTCCAGAATCCTACACCAACAGGTTCCCAGGAACAGAAGACAGGCTTTGCTTCCTCCAAATCTTCAGCATGATGGTGGACCTCCCAGCCTGGACATCGGGCAGGTGGGAGCGAGACTAAAATATTTCAGTCACGTCTGGGCGTCATCATGCCTGGACCACTGGGTGACAGATATTGTTGCCCAGGGTTACAGACTGGAGTTTCAGGCACTCCCACCTCACAGATTATTCAAATCAGGCTTACCAGTTTCGCTGGCAGAAAGTGCTATCTTACAGGAAGCCATTCAAAAGTTGGTACGAACAAATGTCATTGTTCCAGTTCCACCTCACCTAAAAATACAGCGGTTATTTCTCAAACCTGTTTGTGGTACCGAAACCGGACGGCTCGGTGAGGCCTATATTGAACCTGAAGTCATTGAACCCCTACTTAAGAGTTTTCCAATTCACGTTAGAGTCTCTGAGAGCAGTGATCTCAGGTCTGGAAGAAGGCGAATTCCTGGTATCCCTGGATATCAAGGATGCGTACCTTCACATTACGATCTGGCCGCCTCACCAGGCCTATCTGAGGTTTGCACTACAGTACTGTCACGATCAGTTCCAGACATTACTATTTGGCCTCTCCACAACACCAAGGGTGTTCACCAAGGTCATGCCTGAGATGATGCTCCTTCACCGCAAACAGAGAGTGAACATAATTCCATATCTGGACAATCTGCTGATAAAGGCATCTTCCAGGGAGAAGCTGTTGCAGAGTATTGCTCTCTCAACTCAACTACTCCGGGATTATGGGTGGATCCTGAACCTTCCAAAGTCACATTTGGAGCCTACAAGGAGACTGACCTTCCTAGGGATGATACTCGACATGGAAGTGCAGAGGGTGTTTCTGCCAGTGGAGAAAGCAGTGGTGATCCAATCAATGGTCCGGGATGTCCCGAAGCCAGCCCAGGTATCGGTTCATCAGTGCATTCGCCTTCTGGGGAAGATGGTGGCTTCCTACGAGGCTCTACAGTACGGAAGATTCCATGCACGGTTCTTCTATCTGGATCTCATGGACAAGTGGTTGGGATCACATCTTCACATGCACCAGCGGATACGCCTGTCGCCGAAAGCCAGGATTTCACTCCTATGGTGGCTGCAAACTACTCACCTGCTCGAAGGCCGCAGGTTCGGGATTCAGAACTGGATTCTTCTAACCACGGATGCAAGCCTCAAAGGTTGGGGAGCAGTCACCCGGGGGGGGGGGGGGTTGGGGGGGACTTCAAAGGAAGATGGTTAAGTCAGGAATCTGTCCTTCCAATAAACATTCTGTAACTAAGGGCCATATACAACACCCTTCTACAAGCTGCACATGTTCTGCAAGATCGTGCCATTCAGGTTCAGCTGGACAACGTCACAGCGGTGTACTACATAAACAGGCAAGGCGGAACGAAGAGCAGAGCCGCAATATCAGAGGTAACGAGAATCCTCCTTTGGGCGGAAAGGCATGCACTGGCGCTGTTGGTGGTCTTCATTGCGGGTGTGAACAACTGGGAAGCAGACTTCCTCAGCAGACACGATCTCCATCCAGGAGAATGGGGCCTCCACCTGGAGGTATTCGCAGAGGTAGCAATCCAGTGGGGTGTACCTCACATAGACATGATGGCCTCTCGCCTCAACAAGATGCTTCGGAGGTACTTTTCCAGGTCAAGAGACCCACAAGCAGTGGCGGTAAACGCCCTGGTAACTCCGAGGGCGTTCCAGTCAGTGTATGTGTTCCCTCCACTTCCACTCATCCCAAGGATTCTCAGACTGATAAAAAGAACAAGCGTTCAGGCAATCCTCATTGCTCTGGACTGGCCAAGACGGGCTTGGTACGCGGATCTTCTGGAATTACGGCTGGAGGAATGGAGGCCTCTTCGCGATGACCTTCTACAACAGGAGTCGTTCACCTATCAAGACTTACCGCGGCTACGTTTGACGGCATGTATGTTAAACGCCAGATCTTAGCTCAGAAGGGCATTCCGAACAAGGTCATTCCTACTCTGATCCAAGCTAGGAAGGGGGTAACTTCTAAGCATTACCATCGGCTTTGGAATAAATGTGTGTCTTGGTGTGAATCCAAGAAGTTTCCAATGGTGGAGTTTCAACTAGGACGTTTTCTCCTCTTTTTGCAAGCAGGTGTGGATGTGGGCCTACGCTTGGGATCCATTAAGGTCCAGATTTCGGCCTTGTCCATTTTCTTCCAGAAACAATTGGCTGCTCTTCCTGAGGTTCAGACGTTATTGAAAGGGGTTCTCCACATCCAACCACCCTTTGTGCCTCCTACGGCACCTTGGGATCTTAATGTGGTGCTGCAGTTCCTGCAATCGGATTGGTTCGAACCTTTACAGGAGGTAGACTTAAGTTTCTTACTTGGAAGGCGATCACTCTGTTGGCATTGGCATCTGCACAATGTGCAACAGTGCCCCCAATTCTGACACACAAGAGTCCCTACTTGATTTTCCATGAGGGTAGAGCTGAGCTCTGAACAAGTCAGCAGTTTCTTCCAAAGGTTGTATCGGCTTTTCATATTATCCAACCTATTGTGGTGCCAGTGGCTACTGACACCTCGATTACGTCAAAGTTTTTGGATGTTGTACGGGCTTTGAAAATTTATGTGAAACTAACTGCTCATCACAGGAAGTCGGACGCACTATTTGTCCTTTACGATGCCAACAATATTGGGTGTCCTGCTTCTAAGTAGACCATTTCTCGCTGAATCAGAATTACTATCCATCATGTTTATTCTACTGCAGGATTGCCGATTTCAAAATCTGTTCAGGCCCACTGTACCCGTAAAGTGGATTCTTCCTGGACGGCTACCCGGGATGTGTCGGCTCTTCAGCTTTGCCGAGCGGCTTCTTGGTCAGGGTCGAACACGTTTGCGAAGTTCTACAAGTTCGATACTTTGGCATCTGAGGACCTCAAGTTTGGTCAATCAGTTCTGCAGGAACCTCAGCACTCTCCCTCCCGTACTGGGAGCTTTGGTACATCACCATGGTACTAAATTGGACCCCAGCATCCTCTAGGACGTAAGAGAAAATAGGATTTTAATTACCTAATGGTAAATCCTTTTCTCGTAGTCTGTAGAGGATCTCACCACTATCTGTATTTCCTTCTCTCTCTCTCTCTCTCGAAGTATGTCCGTCTCCTCGGGAACAGTTTCTAGACTGAGTCTGGTAGGAGGGGCATAGAGGGAGGGGCCAGCCCACACTATTAAACTCTTAAAGTGCCAGTGGCTCCTACTGGACTCGTCTATACCTCATTGTACTAAATTGGACCCCAGCATCCTCTACGGACTACGAAAAAAGAATTTACCGGTAGGTAATTAAAAGCCTATTTATTTATTTTTTTTCATTTTACCTACTGCACAATTTAATTAGTAATTTAAGGTGATTTTTGAAAAGTGATGCATTTTATGTCTAGTGTGATGTTGCTTTAAGAAGAAAGTACGGGATTGTACTAATTTAGCGGAGGGAAAAAAACCTGCTTACTTAATTTGAAACTTTAAAAAAAATGATTAATTAGTACATTTTCAGGTGTGGGTGTACAAAACCGAATCTCAGTGGGGCATAGTACTAGAATTAGTTTCTGTGTTCAATGAAAAAAAACAAAAAACACAATTTTGCAGACCTTTTTAGGGCTGATGCTGCAGTTGTACCCGCATTAAGTGCTTGGAACTAAGGGGCTGAATAGGTGTAATTGTGTGTCAGTGGGCTACTGTTAAGGTTGAGTGAGGGTAGGCAGTTGGACTTGTGGGCTGTGCGGAGTCTGATGCAAGCAGAGATCTTTCTGAATTCATCCGCATCTCTTGCACCAGGTTTTAGACGCCACCTCAGCCTCCAGCAAAGATATAACTATCCTGAATGACTGACTGTATTTGAGCAGGTTTGGCTTCTGTTTCCTCCCCCCACTACTCTTCCATATCTTGTACTGACAGAATCATAATACAATCTTAAATGAGTGTCTAGTGATGTATTGTTGGCCTGCTGTTTTGTATAACTGTCCCTGAACATGTTTTGTATGTTCTTTTGCAGTCAGCTGATTAAGACCTTGGAAGACCATGAACAGTCTTTACTGCTGGTTTATAATCCTCCTCTTTTGTCTTCAAAGCCGTGAGTTACTTTGTTAATGCAGATCCCAAATCACTGTTATGTAACCTTATATGGGTTGTAGTGCCAGGGTACTAATCTAGTTTTGTTAAATGTCTACTGTATTTACCTGGGTTTGATGTCAAGCGAATATTTAAGCTTGCAGAGGAGCTATTAGTCCCAGGTTCGACTCGGGAGGGGAAGGGGGAGTTACAGTTGGCTACTGGTTTCTGGTCTAGGGTGTGAATTAGAGAGATACTTGGAAGAGCTTATCCACAGATGAATTGTTGGGCTGTGGTAAAGGGGTCTGTAAACGATGTAATCGGGGACCCCAATACTCCAGTTATAGTTTGGAATTTGGGTAAGCAGTAAAAGGTGTAGTGAACTCTTGGACTAGTAATGTCTTTGTAGTAGAGGGTCAATTACCACAGAAAATAGGCTTTATGGTCTTACCTGGTTAAATCCTTTTCTTTGAATCCATAGGGGGCACAGGATCCGTTACACGGAGTATAGATTGGAGATAGGAGACTTTGGGCCCCAAACAGTTAAAAACTTTTATCCAGCAGCCCTCACTCTCCCCTCTACACTATACCCTGCTTCCAGCCATCGGGCCGCTAGTTTAGCCAGCCCACTCACAGGTAGTGACCCGCTAATATGGAAACAAAGTTCCGCAAGCCAGGTGCGTCAGGGAGGGCATCCTGTGCCCTCTATGGACTCAAAGAAAAGAATTTAACCAGGTAAGACTATAAATCCTATTCTTTCTTGTCCACTAGGGGGCACAGGATCTATTACGCTGGGACATCCTAAAGCTCCTGGACTGCGATAAGAACCCTATGCCTGAAGGCAATGTCAGGCGATGCAAAGGTCTCAATGCATTAAATCTAAGCAATGCATGGGCAGAAGACTACGTGGCCTCCCTGCAAAGCTGCTCCATAGAGACCTCATGCTGAACCGCCCAAGAAGCTATGACCAACTGGGTGAAATGAGGTGCCACCCCACTCAAGTGGAACGGTCAGACGGAACTATCTGGCCCAGTACTGCTTTGAACCTGGCTGTCACGATCCAGGTAATTCATCACCATTAGTTACCTTCCAAGTGTCTCCTGAGACTGGCCCAGTGCTCCAGGTCTGGATTCCACCTGCGCTGTCTGCGTGCAGCACGCTGTGTGCCATAGCCTCGGTCTCTCACATGCTAAAGTTCAAACAGACTTTCCCTCCAGATTCAAACATGGGCGCAGTCATGTTTGGATTCATCACATGCTGCTTTACAGCCTATCAGCTGCACTCTGGACTCTGCCTGATTACCCAGCAGCTGCACTCTGGACTCTGCCTGATTACCCAGCCAATACCTGCTTCCCAGCTGGTATAAATATCCTGCATCAAGGCTGCCTAATCGTCAGTTCTTTGGTTGTCAATCCTTGTACACATGTCTCTCCTGTTTGTGGAATCTACAGCTTGTGTCTCCAGATATTCCAGCTCCTGTGATCTAGCTCCACTAAGAGACCCGCACCAGTTACCATCCTGCGATGCAGCCTGACTTCTGCAGTGTTCCAGCACTGCTTCCCGGTTATCTGCTACAATCCTGACATTGCCTTCCAGCTTCCAGCGTTGGTCCTGCTCCGCTTCCAGCGGTGTCCTGGTATCGTTCCTCCTTCCATTGTCTGCAGCATCGCTCTCTATCCTCCATAGTGAATTAGTCACTGGCTTGCAGCTTCCAGCGTTTCACCTACATCGCTTCCAGCAGTGCTCTGTGTCACAATCAGTCTACAGCGGTGCTTCACATCATCTCCAGTTCCACTCTCCATCTCCAGCGGTATCCTTATATCGCTCTGCATATCTGACCACACAACATCGAACCACAGTTCCCATCGATGCTCACCATCGGACTCTAAACTTCAGCGGTGAGTTCAGTAAACCTTTTGTTCACACCAGTTCCATCCGTCATTCTCTGCAGTACTGCCAAGTACCACTTCAACTTCTGTGCTCCTGTGTTTACCCCAGCCTCTGTATATCATCTCCTGGGCAGTACCAGCTCGTTCTTTACCTCAGCGGTTAGCAGTGGCATGCAGACTTTCCAACTCTGGATTTGGCTAGGACTTTAACATCTTGTTCTGCAAAGCCACAGCACCTATTACCCCTGCGTTTCTAGGAACTGTACTGCATATATCTCTGCACATCTACTGTTGAAGTCATTACATAACCAAGGTGTCTAAACTGTGTGTTCAATAAACTGAATTTAATTTTTATATTTCCGTTGTTATGGTCACGCCTTCGGGCAGTTGGAACTAGATCTCCTGTATGTCTAGGAACCCTATTCTACCTTCACGGTTCACTTATACTCCAGCCCCTACAACTGAGGCCTCCCCAGGTCAGCCTCAGCCCTCAGTTGTGACATTGGCCAGTCCCCTCTGTGAAAATCATAAAAAACTAAGAGTCAGTTAACTCAGCGGATATCCTAGGTGCTGTCTACGGAAATGCGAGGAGGCTGCATAACCTCCAAAGATGACTGAACTACGACCTCCTGGTTGATGTAAAAAGCTAGAGACCACCCTCGGTAAGCAACTCAATAGATTGCGAAGGACCATCTGATCTACACTGAAAACAAGAGGAGAAAACTATTCTAGCTGATGAAATGGCAAGGAAGAAAACTGTCTTCCATGAGAGTCATCTAAGCTCCACGCAGCCTAGGCTCAAAGGGAGCAGACTGTAGGACCCGTGCGCTAAAAACAAATGACACAAAGTAACCAGGGCCTCAATGGAGGCCGGATGAACAGGATACCAGAGCCAGCTGGCGTTAGAAAGTACAGACATGTCGGCGACCTGGACCTTAAAGGACTAGAGTGCAACCTCAGGCCTGGAGAAATGCAGGGAATCGTGAGACTTGATGACCGCGGGTTAATTATTTTGGCAGAACAGCATGCAAAGTTAGTATGCCAGACGTGGTAATAAATGCTGGTATAGATCTGTAAATGCTGATTTACTTACAGGACTAAAAGCAATACTTAAAACCACACTTAATACACTTTAAAATCCGGCCGCTGTATGCAATCCTTAACCTACGTACTAATTACTCAGTTAGCGTACAAAGTCCCGTACCGTGTACGCACTTTGCATACTAACGCTGCGACGGACGTACAGAGTACACGCGGTGCATACACACACAACGACACGCCGTGAGCACTATGCAGCTTCACGTGTGTCTTAAATACACTTACAAATCTAGCAGAGAAAGAGTCATGACACCAATTGTATTTAGGAAGTTGGGATCCGACCCGCCAACATATAATTGATAAAAGGGGGTTACAACAAAGATACAATTACAATAACAGAAAAGAGGCTACAGTCAATGGTACATACGTTTGTTCACCTGCGCTTCCCAGTCCGGTCCTCAATCATCAAGGTAGATGATCTTCAGAGATTGTGACTGACCTGGCCTGCAGCTGGCTTTTTATACATTTGTCCAAAACCTAGCACAATGGAAACTGTAATCTTTGTTCATTGGACACTGGGATGGTCATTTACAGTACAGGAGAGGTCATAGGTCTGTTTGAATAGGTGGGCGATGTCTGGTCCAGGTGCACTTGCAGATGTTCGCCTCTGGGTTTCCGCCGCATATCAAGAGTACAGTAAATACAGTTAATATTTATATTCTGCTCCTGCGCATAACTATTCGCAGGAGCGTGCGATCTTCTGCAAACCAACACCGGAATATTGCTCTTAAAATACCCTATAGCTGGATACCAAACACCACCTTATAACCTTATTCTGTCCCCTCCTATCCTGTAAAGGTGAATCCCTTTGATCTTATACCCTTTAAACAAGTGTAACTCACTGGTGTGGTGCAGGGAGACTATATGTACATTGTGCACTATGTGGATTAAATATGTAATGTGTTTTTATGGCTTTTCCATGCGATTACAAACACTACCATAATTACTCATACCACGCGCTAATACGCAGGACCGCGGGAGCGATCATACGCAAATTGCGAATATGCGCACGCACGGCAGAACAAGTAAGCGCACGGAGGCCATCTGTGTGTAGTTTGTACGTGATGTGTGTACTGAAATATTTTCGACTTCGACAGACCGTTTCATGGTTATGAGCATGATAGTAATGTTCCTCCTAGAGAAAAAAAACCTTTTTGGTCTTTATGATGGATGTCACCAAAGCGTTCTCGTCCAAACAAGATAGGCTAGATCCAGATGAAGGCAGGGGCCAAAGACCGGAGATTCAGTCGTGACGTAGAGAATCCGAAGAACATAATAGCACCCTTATCATAGTCAATGTGGATCTACCAAGATTATCCTGTCGCCTACCCGCCAGAACTCGTGGAGAACCTGGGAAATGTTTGTCCACGGAATTGCCACAGCGTCTGGCAGGAAAGATGCGGGATCATTATGTTGAAGCTGAATCTCAGCAGCTGGAGACACTATCATGACTACTTTTGGGAACCCTAATGGTGAACCTGAAAGTAACACTTCTAGATGCAGGGCCTACCTACCAGAATGCATGTCCCGGCTACTGAGAGTTTGTTTACTGGAAATAAACACAGCCACCAGAGCAGATAGAGAACGCTATGCCTATTGGAAATATAGCTTACCTCCCTCAAGGCACCTCGGCTGTGATGATTATGAAAGTGACAACTGTCGCGTTGTCCGACTGTATATTAAATGAACAACCAGAGGAATGGCCAGCTAATTGAAGTGGTCTAGTCTGTGGGCCACTATGAGTTCCCAGAGGTTGGTATCGGGATCCCGGCGGTCAGCATCCTGACGCCAGGATCCCGGCCGCAGAATGCCGGCGACTGGGGGGTGAATGCAACAAAGCTCTTTGGGGGCTCGCCGCGTGCTCGGTGGCGAGTGGTTCTATTCCCACTTTTTTTGGTCCTGATTCCAAAATGGGCGACCCTGGACCAGAACAGCCACATTTGAGGGAGTGGCGTACCCATGCAAACTGTTATTCCTGGCCAGACCTTACAATAGCCGAGGAATTTTTTACTACTTCCGCTATACGTCAGTCTTTAGGAGCCATGCCTGATGTAAGTGAGTCATTGAAGATAAAAAATAGCGGTCTTACTAGTTCAGAGTGAAGCTTCATAAGAACCCTTGGCTGAATTCCGTTGGGACCAGGTGATTTATTAATCTTAATTTATTGAGATTGTGTTTTAATCCCTGCTTCTGGTTCTCTCTTATGAAGACCGATGCGAAAAACTCATTTAATTTGTCTGCTATGTCTTTATCGGTTTTTAATTAAGACTCCCGGTTTGTCATTTATAGGGTCTATACTCTCCTTAAATCTTTTGCTGTTGATAGATTAAAAAAAAAAATGGGAGCTTGACTTGCTTTCCTTTGCTACCAGCTTTTCAGTTTTTACTTTAGCCACTTTCATTTCTTTTTTGCATATTTTGTTAAAATCCTTATAGTGCTGGAATGACTGCATTCCCGTCAGATTTGTATTTTTTGAATGCTCACGCTTTTTTTTCCCATTAGTTTTAGACTTTGAGGTTTCTTGGTAACCTGAATGCCAGAGCTCGGGTACATCCGCTTTAGTGACTGGGATGGGATATCCCCTTTCTAAGGTTACATTTTTCCTCTTTAATTAAATTGCACTGATGGCCAAAATTTCATAAACTGCTGAGCAGCTACTTGGCAAACTATTTACTTGTGAACTTTAATAAAAAGTCCTTTGCAGCCAAGGTACCAGATATAACCATTGTACCTTCCCAAGAAGCCTCCACTCAGGATCCCTACAGTGTGTCCTGTAGAATAGATGGAGCAGATATGACTCTCACCTGCAGCATAACCAGCACACATGATATAGCTGAGCTGTATGACCCAAACATCTGCCCGTACAACACCCTGGGCCACGGCACCGCTTGAACACCCGTCCCTATGGCCCTGATTTGATAATCCAGTTATTCAATATGTGACCGCCGTTTCAAAATATGATTGTCTGTGTCTATATTAAGGCTTAAAGGTTATTCATTTGTAAATAGAAGACTTGGTTTCAGGTAATCTGAAGCCGTCCTCTGTAGGTTGCTTCATGAACTTGAGCTTTTCTGTAAAATTGTTATGCTTGTAAAGCAACCATTTATTTAAGCCTGCATTAGTTTTACTTTTGGTTACATGTTTTTTACTTCATGGTTTTTAATCTCATAGGGGTCTATTCAATTCAATGCAATGTGAATAATGGACACTGGTCCTGGAGATATTAAATTCAGCACACGGTTATGTTGGAGAAGGCCGGAACTCGCGCCCTGAGCCGGGTGTTTAGTCACAAGTAATGGCATTCGCAGACTTAAGTGCCTCATCACGATGCTGTTTGAGCACGCTAAGGCACAAAACAGCATCTCGGCACTAGTTTTGTCGGATTTCTGCTTGCACCCCTCCTGAGTCGGACTTAACAGTGCACTGAATTGAATATCTCTGGGACCACCTTCCCAGCGCTATTCACATTGAATTGAACGACCCCATAAAGAGCAGCATCTTGTCATGAGAAGGTATTATTTTCCTGCGAACCTATCATTATTATTATTATTATTATTATTATTATTAATTACTTCTTTCGTATGCAGGCAAGCTACCGGATAATGACATTGTGACTCATGATGAAACCTTTGCTACAGATCCCTGCAGCGTGTCCTGTAGAATAGATGGGGCCAATATGACTCTCACCTGCGGCATATATAGCACACATGATATAGCTGAGCTGTATGACCCCGATATCTGCACCTGTGTTACACCCAATGCAGACTGCAACCGCTGTATCCTGGAGGAATCCTGCAGGATAGGTAATGAGGAGATGTTCTAGAGATACAAAGTATTTCTGCAGTGGGGTACACTGTGTTCCACATAAAATACATGAGTGTAGAGATGGATCTTGATCCAGGTGTGGATAAGGGCTTGCGTCTGGGTTCCATTAAGGTTCAGATTTCAGCCCTCTCCATTTTCTTCCAGAAGAAATTGGCAGTGTTGACAGATGTTCAGACCTTCTTGCAAGGGGTACTCCACATACAACCTCCTTTTGTGCCGCCTACGGCACCCTGGGATCTGAATGTGGTGTTGGAATTTATACAGTCCTCCTGGTTTGAACCTCTTCTGACGGTAGAAGACAAGTACCTCACGTGTAAGACAGTGATGTTACTGGCCATGGCTTCTGCTTGACGTGTCTCAGAATTGATCTTTTACGAAGACAGAGCGGAGCTCCGGACTAGACAGCAGTTCCTGACGAATGTTGTCTCTGCATTTCACTTGAATCAGCCTCTTGTGATTCTGTTCATTTCTGGCGCTTCTGCTCCTCCGGAGGCATTGGATACTGTTCCGAGCCTTGAAGATCTATGTCAAGAGAACGGCTCGGATCAGAAAGACGGATTCCTTGTTCATGCTATATGATGCACAGAAAAAGGGTTGTCCTGCTTCAAAGCAGTCCATTGCTCGTTGGATTAGGCTTACTATCCAACAGGCCTATGTGTCGGCAGCCTTACCTGTTCCTAAGTCTCTGAAGGCCCACTCTACAGGATCTGTGAGATCTTCCTGGGCGGCTGCCTGTGGAGTCTCGGCCTTGCAGTTATGTCGAGCTGCTACCTGATCAGGGAAGAACACCTTTGTGAAGTTCTACAAGTTTGATACCCTGGCCAAAGAGGATACCCAGCAGTCTCCGCACGTTCCCGTCCGTTCTGGAAGCTTTGGGACGTCCCCATCGTAGTAGATTCCCCCAATATCCCTTATGGATGCTAGAGAAAATAGGATTTTAATTACCTACCGGTAAATCCTTTTCTCGTAGTGCATAAGGGATACTGGGCGCCCGCCTCAGTGCGGTGACTTTTCTGAAGGTTCTCGTTGTATGGTTACCTGTTCAGCTGTTTCTGTTGTTGTTACCAGCCGTTGCTGGTTGTTATATGTTAGTGGTGTGCTGGTATGTAAATCTCACCCCTCTTTGTTATCATATTTCCTTCTCTCATATATGTCCTTTCTCCTTCGGGCATGTTTTTACCTATAACTGCCTGTGGGAGGGGGCATAGAGGGAAGGAGCCAGCACACCCAGTGAAGAAAATTTAAAGTTCACTAGCTCGTTTGGACCCCGTCTATACCCCATTGTACTAGATCCCCCCAATATCCCTTATGGACTACGAGAAAAGGATTTAGCGGTAGGTAATTAAAATCCTATTATTACTCGTAGCAGTATCGCATGAATCGTTTGTCCAATTTATCTCCGGATAGTTAAAATCTCCCATCACTACTATGTCTCCTACTTTTTAAATTTGCTTCAGTAACGGTTCCTCATCAGACACATTAATACCAGGCGGCTTGTACCATAGCCCCATTACTATTTTTATATGTTCCCCCGCAAGCAATTTTTTACCCATAACGTCTCAACATTATTTCCAGTCCCCTCGTGAATATCTTCCCGTATATAAGGTTTTATAAACGGCTTTATGTAAAG
Organism: Pseudophryne corroboree; assembly: GCF_028390025.1. Taxonomy (NCBI): domain Eukaryota; kingdom Metazoa; phylum Chordata; class Amphibia; order Anura; family Myobatrachidae; genus Pseudophryne; species Pseudophryne corroboree. Next base: position 9,865,755 of record NC_086455.1, read on the forward strand.
ACACACCCCTCCAACCCTTTTTATTTAATCTGTCTCTCCTGAACAGCGTATAACCTTCTAGATTGACTGTCCAATCATGAGATCCGTCCCACCAAGTTAAAGTAATGCCTATAATATCATACTGTTTGCTTGCTGGAAGGACTTCTAGTTCCCCCTTTTTACCTGTAATGCTTCTAGCGTTTACATACATAGAATTAAGATAAGTATTCCCCCTAGTGCTAGGGACATAATTTTCTATATTCAGTAATGATGACTCATAATCATCGTTAGTTAGTGTTTTGGCAATACCCTTGTTAATACCCTTGCCGTCTGCTCTTTCCTTCCCCCCTTCTCCACCCCCATTTTGTTCATTACATCCATCCTCACTATTCTCACTGCATGACCCGTAGTTTCTAGCTAAACCCTCCCCCCAGGCTCCTAGTTTAAAAATTCCTCCAACCTTATAATCATTCCCCCCCCCCCCCCCCTTCCAGCACTCCGGCCCCCCTCCTCATTCAGGTGTAATTGACAAAAGAGATAGCGCCTGACTGAGAAGTCCGCCCAATGTTTCAGAAATACAAACCCTTTATTCCTACACCAGTCTCTAAGCCACACATTTACCTCCCTAATCTCCCTCTGCCTCCCTGGGCTAGCGCGTGGCACCGGTAATATTTCGGAGAAAATTACCTTAGAGGTCCTTGCCTTTAGTTTTTGGCCTAATGGATGGACGGAAGTGTGTGTGCAGATGGGCCCTTGAAAACCGGGGGATTCACACAAAGTTCCACCATGGATCTACATTGGCAATCATTAGACAAGCGGAATGGGAGCTCTCATATAGCGGGACAAGTAGTAGCCCAAAGCTCTCCCCTCACTGTGAATAGATGCACATGGCATCTATTCACAGGCGGTGACCGCTACACTGCAACGTCTTCCACCTGCGGGACACTGCGGCCAGCAGGTGGGGACAAAAGAGGGCAGGCTGTTTTAGTGGAGAGCAGTCAGAAGGGCAAGGCACAGATTGCCATTTTAAAATAAGGGGCAGGGTGCGGCACCCTGCTGAACCGGGTCTGGGACTCCAGGTCGACACCAAAAAGGTCGACACACTTTAGGTCGACACACCTTAGGTCGACATAGAAAAAGGTCAACATTAGTTTATGTTTTTTTGGTGTTGTTTTCTCCGTAATGTGACGGGAAGCCCCAATTAGTGCACCGCGTCCCGCTGCGCTCGGCACTAGTTTCTGTTCCCAATTGTAGTCCACGTGGATCGTAAAGTATGAAAAAGTCCAAAAAATGAAGAAGAATTTTTTTTTGAAAAACTCATGTCAACCTTTTGTCTATGTCAACCTAAGGCGTGTCGACCAATTGGTGTCGACCTGGAGTCCAGATACCTGCTGAAACAGCCTAATGGGTGCACTAGATTATGGAGTGTGGTTCCTGTGGTGATATATATGATGGTGATGCACGGTATCTAGGTATAGAGGATGTTCTTTCTAATGACGTGTTTGCATTTCTAGGTATGTTATCCAATGTATCCAATGAAGAGATCATACATGTATCTGCCACAGTGGGAGGGAATGTGACGCTGCCAGTCAGAGGATTACAAGGATTTACAGACATAGACTGGATGAGAGTTGGCGGGAATAACTTTGCTACAACAACACCGGATGGGAATGTAGATATTCGGGAAGATGATTATATAGGAAGACTGTACGGTTCTAATGATGGTTCTCTAACCATAACTAATTTAACAGCGGGACTCTACACCGCGAATATACAGCTATCTGATGGGAAATACATTTATAGAACGTATAATGTCAGCATTTCAGGTGAGTTCTACACCCTATACTCAGTTACCATAAAACATTATAGCCACAAACACCATAAAACCTAATATGATGTACATTAAAGTACTGTTTTATAATTTAAAAACAAAATGACATTAATGAACAGATGAAAAGTGAAACTTGCACACAGGAAGAATTTCCGATGGTAGAACAACCATCATCTTCCTCCCAAGACCCCAGCATTACACTATAGTAGGTTATACAGAAATATCTTCTGTAATAGGAAACGTCCGCACTGGAAGCCGCTGTGTACTCCAGCACTCACACGCCCTTTCCTCTTCCTCCTGACTTCAAGTGTAGCCACAATGCTGGATAACAGGAAACATAAGAGCTGGGGGAGACAACATAATAAATGTTACACCAGTCCTAATATTCAATATACTGTGTGTGTATCCTATTTGTAGTCCGCCGTGTACTTATTACACTTAATGTGTCAGTGGAGGATGGTCTACCAGACACTGATCAGAGCTGGCAGATGTACTGGAAAGTTTGTTACCGATGTTGTTGTGTGTGTACACACTGCTACATTGCTGCACTCTTACAGACCTACCTGATAAATCATTTAATATATATGGTAGAAAGCTGTTAGCAGGTAAGTTTCACAGGTTTATGGCTAGGTCACGTTTGTCAGCTCCAGGCTCTGAACAGGAACAATGTACAGATGGACCCTCGCTCATCTAGACTTCTCTGCTGCACATAGGTGCACCAAGGTTTATTAGCATAAGCCTTTCATCTATTGTTCTCAGCTGCAATACAATACAGAGAGAACAATACAGCAGGGGAGTAAGTCTGACTGACCTGGCTCACTTAATCCTATTAAAGGGATAAATGAGGAGGCCTCCATCTGTAGATTTGGTGTTAGCACTATTTTGTACAGTGTTGTTCTCTAGGGGTTTGGTTACTGGAGAACCTATTCTGATCTTAGAGAGTAGTATTACCTCTCATTAGTACGAACTTGGGGTCTGGGAATCGGGGTATCACTCATCGGTCCCCCTCACTGTGCACACTCCAGCGGGCGGCATGTTGGAGAAACACTGGCTTAGTAACGGTATGGAGAGTCCAGTGATACCATCTGCCATTGTATGCTCATTCCTGCGTGTTGTGCCCTGGTAACTCACTGCCAGTCGGAGTATGGTGGAGCAGTGGTGGGCACTGAAAAGACTTAGACTTTGAGGTTTCTTGGTAACCTGAATGCCAGAGCTCAGGTACATCCGCTTTAGTGACTGGGATGGGATATCCCCTTTCTAAGGTTACATTTTTCCTCTTTAATTAAATTGCACTGATGGCCAAAATTTCATAAACTGCTGAGCAGCTACTTGGAAAACTATTTACTTGTGAACTTTAATAAAAAGTCCTTTGCAGCCAAGGTACCAGATATAACCATTGTACCTTCCCAAGAAGCCTCCACTCAGTAGCCCTACAGTGTGTCCTGTAGAATAGATGGAGCAGATATGACTCTCACCTGCAGCATAACCAGCACACATGATATAGCTGAGCTGTATGACCCAAACATCTGCCCGTACAACACCCTGGGCCACGGCACCGCTTGAACACCCATCCCTATGGCCCTGATTTGATAATCCAGTTATTCAATATGTGACCGCCGTTACAAAATGTGATTGTCTGTGTCTATATTAAGGTTTAAAGGTTATTCCTTTGTAAATAGAAGACTTGGTTTCAGGTAATCTGAAGCCGTCCTCTGTAGGTTGCTTCATGAACTTGAGCTTTTCTGTAAAATTGTTATGCTTGTAAAACAACCATTTATTTAAGCCTGCGTTAGTTTTACTTTTGGTTTACATGTTTTTTACTTTCATGTTTTTAATTTCATAGGGGTCTATTCAATTCAATGCGATGTGAATAATGGACTGTTGTCCTGGAGATATTAAATTCAGCACACGGTTATATTGGAGAAGGCTGTGCCCTGAGCCGGGTGTTTAGTCACAAGTAATGGCATTCGCAGACTTAAGTGCCTCATCACGATGCTGTTTGAGCATGCTAAGGCACAAAACAGCATCTCGGCACTAGTTTTGTCAGATTTCTGCTCACACCCCTCCTGAGTCGGACTTAACAGTGCACTGAATTGAATATCTCCGGGACCACCTTCCCAGTGCTATTCACATCACATTGAATTGAATGACCCCATAAAGAGCAGCAATTGAGAAGGTATTATTTTCCTGCGAACCTATCATTATTATTAATCACTTCTTTCGTATGCAGGCAAGCTACCGGATAATGAGATTGTGACTCATGACGAAACCTCTGCTACAGATCCCTGCAGCGTGTCCTGTAGAATAGATGGGGCCAATATGACTCTCACCTGCGGCATAAATAGCACACATGATATAGATGGGCTGTATGACCCCAATATCTGCACCTGTATTACACCAAATGCAAACTGCAGCCGCTGTATCCTGGAGAAATCCTGCAGTACAGGTAATAATGAGGAGATCTGTAGACGCTATACTACACCTGTGTTAAACCCAGTGCAGGCTGCAGCCTCTGTACCCTGGAGAAATCCTGCAGTACAGGTAATAATGAGGAGATCTGTAGACGCTATACTACACCTGTGTTAAACCCAGTGCAGACTGCAGCCTCTGTACCCTGGAGAAATCCTGCAGGACAGGTAATAATGAGGAGATCGGTAGATGCCATACTACACCTGTGTTACACCCAGTGCAGACTGCAGCCGCTGTATCCTGGGGAAATCCTGCAGGACAGGTAATAATGAGATCTGTAGATGCTATACTACACCTGTGTTACACCCAGTGCAGGCTGCAGCCGCTGTATCCTGGGGAAATCCTGCAGGACAGGTAATAATGAGGAGATCTGTAGATGCTGTACTACACCTGTGTTACACCCAGTGCAGACTGCAGCCGCTGTATCCTGGAGAAATCCTGCAGGACAGGTAATAATGAGGAGATCTGTAGATGCTATACTACACCTGTGTTACACCCAGTGCAGACTGCAGCCGCTGTATCCTGGGGAAATCCTGCTGGACAGGTAATGATGAGAAGATCTGTAGATGCTATACTACACCTGTGTTACACCCAGTGCAGACTGCAGCCACTGTATCCTGGGGAAATCCTGCAGGACAGGTAATAATGAGGAGATCTGTAGATGATATACTACACCTGTGTTACACCCAGTGCAGACTGCAGCCGCTGTATCCTGGGGAAATCCTGCAGGACAGGTAATGATGAGGAGATGTGTAGATGCTATACTACACCTGTGTTACACCCAGTACAGGCTGCAGCCGCTGTATCCTGGGGAAATCCTGCAGGACAGGTAATAATGAGGAGATGTGTAGATGCTATACTACACCTGTGTTACACCCAGTTCAGACTGCAGCCGCTGTATCCTGGGGAAATCCTGCAGGACAGGTAATAATGAGGAGATCTGTAGATGCTATACTACACCTGTGTTACACTCAGTGCAGCTTGCAGCCGCTGTATCCTGGGGAAATCCTGCAGGACAGGTAATAATGAGGAGATGTGTAGATGCTATACTACACCTGTGTTACACCCAATGCAGACTGCAGCTGTTGTATCCTGGGGAAATCCTGCAGGACAGGTAATAATGAGGAGATCTGTAGATGATATACTACACCTGTGTTACACCCAGTGCAGACTGCAGCCACTGTATCCTGGGGAAATCCTGCAGGACAGGTAATAATGAGGAGATCTGTAGATGCTATACTACACCTGTGTTACACCCAGTGCAGACTGCAGCCGCTGTATCCTGGGGAAATCCTGCAGGACAGGTAATAATGAGGAGATCTGTAGATGATATACTACACCTGTGTTACACCCAGTGCAGCTTGCAGCCGCTGTATCCTGGGGAAATCCTGCAGGACAGGTAATAATGAGGAGATGTGTAGATGCTATATTACACCTGTGTTACACCCAGTGCAGACTGCAGCCGCTGTATCCTGGGGAAATCCTGCTGGACAGGTAATGATGAGAAGATCTGTAGATGCTATACTACACCTGTGTTACACCCAGTGCAGACTGCAGCCACTGTATCCTGGGGAAATCCTGCAGGACAGGTAATAATGAGGAGATCTGTAGATGATATACTACACCTGTGTTACACCCAGTGCAGACTGCAGCCGCTGTATCCTGGGGAAATCCTGCAGGACAGGTAATGATGAGGAGATGTGTAGATGCTATACTACACCTGTGTTACACCCAGTACAGGCTGCAGCCGCTGTATCCTGGGGAAATCCTGCAGGACAGGTAATAATGAGGAGATCTGTAGATGATATACTACACCTGTGTTACACCCAGTGCAGACTGCAGCCGCTGTATCCTGGGGAAATCCTGCAGGACAGGTAATGATGAGGAGATGTGTAGATGCTATACTACACCTGTGTTACACCCAGTACAGGCTGCAGCCGCTGTATCCTGGGGAAATCCTGCAGGACAGGTAATAATGAGGAGATGTGTAGATGCTATACTACACCTGTGTTACACCCAGTGCAGACTGCAGCCGCTGTATCCTGGGGAAATCCTGCTGGACAGGTAATAATGAGGAGATCTGTAGATGATATACTACACCTGTGTTACACCCAGTGCAGACTGCAGCCGCTGTATCCTGGGGAAATCCTGCAGGACAGGTAATGATGAGGAGATGTGTAGATGCTATACTACACCTGTGTTACACCCAGTACAGGCTGCAGCCGCTGTATCCTGGGGAAATCCTGTAGGACAGGTAATAATGAGGAGATCTGTAGATGATATACTACACCTGTGTTACACCCAGTGCAGACTGCAGCCGCTGTATCCTGGGGAAATCCTGCAGGACAGGTAATGATGAGGAGATGTGTAGATGCTATACTACACCTGTGTTACACCCAGTACAGGCTGCAGCCACTGTATCCTGGGGAAATCCTGCAGGACAGGTAATAATGAGGAGATGTGTAGATGCTATACTACACCTGTGTTACACCCAGTGCAGACTGCAGCCGCTGTATCCTGGGGAAATCCTGCAGGACAGGTAATAATGAGGAGATCTGTAGATGCTATACTACACCTGTGTTACACTCAGTGCAGCTTGCAGCCGCTGTATCCTGGGGAAATCCTGCAGGACAGGTAATAATGAGGAGATGTGTAGATGCTATACTACACCTGTGTTACACTCAGTGCAGCTTGCAGCCGCTGTATCCTGGGGAAATCCTGCAGGACAGGTAATAATGAGGAGATGTGTAGATGCTATACTACACCTGTGTTACACCCAGTGCAGACTGCAGCCGCTGTATCCTGGGGAAATCCTGCAGGACAGGTAATAATGAGGAGATCTGTAGATGATATACTACACCTGTGTTACACCCAGTGCAGCTTGCAGCCGCTGTATCCTGGGGAAATCCTGCAGGACAGGTAATAATGAGGAGATGTGTAGATGCTATACTACACCTGTGTTACACACAGTGCAGACTGCAGCCGCTGTATCCTGGGGAAATCCTGCAGGACAGGTAATAATGAGGAGATGTGTAGATGCTATACTACACCTGTGTTACACCCAGTGCAGACTGCAGCCACTGTATCCTGGGGAAATCCTGCAGGACAGGTAATGATGAGAAGATCTGTAGATGCTATACTACACCTGTGTTACACCCAGTGCAGACTGCAGCCTCTGTATCCTGGGGAAATCCTGCAGGACAGGTAATAATGAGATCTGTAGATGCTATACTACACCTGTGTTACACCCAGTGCAGACTGCAGCCGCTGTATCCTGGGGAAATCCTGCAGGACAGGTAATAATGAGGAGATCTGTAGATGCCATACTACACCTGTATTACACCCAGTGCAGACTGCAGCCGCTGTATCCTGGGGAAATCCTGCAGGACAGGTAATAATGAGGAGATATGTAGATGCTATACTACACCTGTGTTACACCCAGTGCAGACTGCAGCTGCTGTATCCCCGGGAAATCCTGCAGGACAGGTAATAATGAGGAGATATGTAGATGCTATACTACACCTGTGTTACACCCAGTGCAGACTGCAGCCGCTGTATCCTGGGGAAATCCTGCAGGACAGGTAATAATGAGGAGATGTGTAGATGCTATACTACACCGTGTTACACCCAGTGCAGACTGCAGCCGCTGTATCCTGGGGAAATCCTGCAGGACAGGTAATAATGAGGAGATATGTAGATGCTATACTACACCGTGTTACACCCAGTGCAGACTGCAGCCGCTGTATCCTGGGGAAATCCTGCAGGACAGGTAATAATGAGGAGATATGTAGATGCTATACTACACCTGTGTTACACCCAGTGCAGACTGCAGCCGCTGTATCCTGGGGAAATCCTGCAGGACAGGTAATAATGAGGAGATCTGTAGATGCTATACTACACCTGTGTTGCACCCAGTGCAGACTGCAGCTGCTGTATCCTGGGGAAATCATGCAGGACAGGTAATGATGAGATGTTACGCAGGTAGAAAGCATCTATGTCTGAGTATACTTGTATACATGTATGAATTACTGTAAGAGAAACCAACAAACATTCCAGAACATTGTATTAAAATCAATTCACTGAGAAAAGACTTCTCTGATTCCTAGGAAAGGTTTCTAGATTGTATGATTGGTCCCTAGTATTGTCTAGTCATCCACTATTGGTGTATCACTTCTTACTGTGTACTGTATGAATCTGTCCAGAGAGATTGTAAACGTTTAATTCTTTCCCGAGTTTCCCACAATGTTCATATGTAGGTTATCAATTAGATTGTCTCATTGTCAAATATTAAATATTATAGGCTACTAATGTTCGGTGACAAGTCCGCCTTAATCAGCTGAAAGAGGAGAGGGAACAGGGTGTTGGGTAGAGAGGAGGGGTCCAAGGAGAGAGATAGAAAAGAGGACAAGGAGGCAGGGCAGAGGAGGGGTCCCAGGAGAGACAGAGGAGATGGAACAGGGTGTCAGGGCAGAGAGGAGGGGTCCTAGGAGAGAGATAAAAGAGAGGACAAGGCAGAAGGGCAGAGTGTAGGGTTCCTCTGTGCCCTGCTACCTCTCCTCTGAAACCTGCTACCTCTGGTACAAGAGGCACTGATACCTCTCCTCTGCCCTGCTACCTCCTCCTGAGTAACAGAGAAAATGGGAGAGGGTGGCAGGGCACAGAGGAGCGGTCCTAGGAGAGAGGACAAGGCAGAAGGGCAGAGATGAGGGATCCTAGGAGAAACAGAGGAGAGGGGACATGGTGGCATTACAAAGAGGAGGGGTCCCAGCAGTAAGATAGGAGAGGGGATGCTGCCAGGACGTAAAGGAGGGGTCCTGGGAGAGAGGTAAGAGGGGGACAGGGTGGCAGGACATAAAGAAGGATTCCCGGGAGAGAGATAGGAGGGGTCCCGAGAGAGAGATTGTGAAAAACAGAACAATCCCTGTACAACAGGGGGAGAGGGGAAGTGCAGGGTAGATGTGAAGATTTTGGAAGACAGAGGAGAAAAACCTGCACAGTAGCTAATGACCCGGCAAATGATGGTTTCAGAATAGTAGGGAGTTCAGGGGAAATCGCAAGTGAAAATCGGGCATAGCAAGGATATCACCGTGTGTGCACACCTAGACTGGGCACACACTAGACGATTTGTGGATCGTGGCCGACAGAACGACCAAAGGGACAAGATGTCGGTTGGCTGCGCACACCAAACTATATAGCGCACAATCACGCACTCTGTTGTTCATTGCTGCATTCAGCAAGATGGGATGACCGACATGACGGTGCAGGGTAGTGGGTACATACTATCCAATGCGCACGATATGTTGGTCTGATATGCTGGATGGGATGACATATCGCCTGGTGTGTACCCAGCCACATATAAGTATATATAATTGCAGGATTTCAGGCAATAGATGTCCCAAAACTGTCCAGCACTCCTCAATATATAAAAAAGAAGATAATAGAATCGATTTAATACTGTATGTTAGTAAGCAAATCTAAGACATTATGTACATAGGTATGACAGTACTTATCAGATGAAGGCATCTAAGGTAATCTCAGTGTTGTTGGTTTAATGCCTTGATATTGTGATATGGGAATGTTTCATGCTAACCAGTGCGTTGTGTGTAAGTCTCTGTACATGGAGAGATGTGTGGATGGATTATCTGCTCTTGGCCGGCATTACATGTGATGAAAGCTGGTCTGGATACTTATCCCTTTATATGAGGGACTGCACTTTCCACCGGTTATGCGTCATTTATCCAGAATGTATTATGCTATTGTTTTTGGTTTGTTTTATGTCCTATTTTTACATGTCTGTCTTCTGCATTCTCCTATGCAGGTGGGAATACAGACTCTACATCTTCTCTGGCTCTGATTTGTTCACCTGTGGCAGTGGTGGTGGTGGTGCTGTTAGTAATATCAGTGCTGTACTGCATACGGTATAGGGTACGTATTCTTTTATCACCGTTCTTTCCCATTTTTCTCTGTTTTTAGTAGTGTCAGTGTTTTTTATTCTTGTGAGCATGAGATAAAGTAATTATATAATGCACAAGTGATGTACTGTATAATGTAATACATAGGAATAATAATAGTATAAACGCTGGATCACATATAGTTAGTGCGTTCAGTCTTGATTTGGCACACAAGGGTCACGCTTACTTTCACCTCCACAAAGTGGAAGTGCCCCTGGGTGTGTGGATGGGTGGATAGGGTGGAAGAGGACGCTGTGAATAAATCTGAGGGCCTGATTCTGAGTCAGTCACCTCTGCAGCCTCCTTTACACACGACCGCAGCTGCCTGCTGACTATCTTATGCCAATGCGAGTATACACTGAATATCCGTGCGTCTGCAGGTGGAAGCCTGTCCTGCCCGCTGTTCTTCCATCCCCAGCCGTCATCAGTATCTGGGCTGGTTACATCCGTCCACACACTGCGATGAAGCACAGAAGGTGAGTTATACGGCACTCCTACTAGACGGAACAGTTCTGTGTGTTCTCAAGGTCGCCGCCCAGTCACCGCCCATGTCACGCATAGTGTGGTCTGTCAAAGGACGCATCAATGCGCACGCATTGGCGATCTCCGTCCGTGTGCAGACACCAATCTCTTTGCCGCATGTGCAGTATGCTGAAATCCGCAAGATGCGTGCGCGCTGCCACTTGTGTCCGGCTCGGAATCATTGTCTGTCTATGTTAAATACGGACATGTGCGCAGGCCTATGACAACAAGTTCTGCTGTAACCACCACAGTATTCATTAGGAAATGTTGTTGCTGTGAAATCCTCCCCCAAACAAAGAACACGCCTAAACATACGCGCTCTCCACCTCTGTCTCATTAATACATTCAGGGCCTGCTTCAGCGTGTAACGCTATGCCGCAGCAGCTGCAGGTTGCAGTAACAGGTTGTCGCAGCTGCTAAATAATGTTAATGCATCAGGAGAAACCTTGTGTAAATAGTCGCCTCCTGCCGCTTCTGTGATCTGTTGCGGTACATGGGGACGCAACATCGGATCATCTGTGTGACCATCGGTCATCTGAGTAACATTCACATTCCTCAGAATGGCCTCTCAGATCCATGGCAGAGGCCAGCAAATCTGCATGGACACAACCAACCACTTTTCAGGAATGTTGCCTGGCCCCACCCCCTCCTTGTTCCAAACAGCGAATCAGGCTGCGGCTTATGGGGCGGCGTGTGTGAGGACACAGTTCACCCATCATCAGATTAGAACGCCAACCATTGGGTTTATGCAGTATCCTGAACCAGGCTCTCGCTCCGAAGAAAGTTCCTGCTGCATGCACAGGTCTGCAGATCTAGAGGCAGCTGGGGTCTTAGTGCTTTTACTCTATGCAGCCCCTGTTTGCCCCTCTGCCATGGCACTTACTGATCTACTGATTGGGTGGCCCCTGTGACAGCTCCATGTACATGTGACGGGGGGATTGCTGTGAGGAGATGAAGCTCCTGTGGGCAGGGTAGGGGGGTGACTGCCCATCAGACGATGCCCTCACAATACGAGCAGGGAAAGCTTGATTGTAATAAGTCCTTCCTGCATATTGCCCCACTGTTGATGGAGCTAGGAGCCAGGGCAGCCCCCTCCCTATCCAGGCCCTGGACTCCTGTCCCGGCAGACCCCTTCTGATGGCGGTGCTGTAAAAAGTGTAGATCTTGTACACACTACACCCAGGTATATGAGGGCACTCGCCAGTCTGTAAAAGTATATCACCAGAGGTAATGCTCATACTGTAACTTCAACACTCAGGACAAACATGAGCAACATACTGATGTTATCACAGCGGATGATGTATTAAAACAATGCTGGGGAGAACCTGTACTGGGTCAACCTTGAAAAAGGTCAACATGAGTTATTCACTATTTTTTTCATAATTTTCGATCCATGTGGACTACGGCTGGGAATAGTAACCTGTGACGAGCGCAGCGGTAGTGGAGCGCAGAGCCTTAACTAGACTTTTTGGTGCCCTGTGCCAGAGAGAGAATTTGCAGAGATTGGATATTACAGTGAGGTTGGAGGTTTAAAGATAAAACATTCTCATCTTTGACAAGTGTGTAGATCACTATGTAACACGATTAAGGGTTTTTTCTTTTTTTTCTGTTTATAAATACATGTATAAGTATTTGAAGCCGGTGTATCTGTCCTGTTTTAGGTAAAACGTTATGAAAAACATGACCCGTGCCTGGGAACTCTAAGCACCCTCCTGAGCCAGAGAAGCGTTGACCAGGAAAAGCCACTGGAAGCTGATCCACTGCAGAATGAAAGCTCACATACAGTGAGTGTAACCTCTCTAATTCCTCTATAAAGCTCATCTTTAGTTTTGTGTTGTCCTTTATCCTATGGTTACCTCTGCCCATGATGTCACATACATGCCGTGTACAATATAGAGCGACGTGTAACAGCAGTGCAGGGGATGCCAGACCTTATTGGACTTTGGGCCTGATTCAGAGATGAACACTAATGCATTTCCAGTTGTGATCCCGTGTGCAGCAGATGTGCGAGAATATGCTAATGCGGTTTTGGAGACCTGGTCGCAGGTGTGCAGGATGTCTGCAAGAGCTGAGGCACTGGCGCCATGTTTTCTCATACGTCCTAGAGGACGCTGGTGTCCAATTTAGTACCATAGGGTATAGACACGGGTCCTTTGGGAGCCACTGGCACTTTAAGAGTTTAATAGTGTGGGCTGGCTCCTCCCTCTATGCGCCTCCTACCAGACTCAGTTTAGAAAATGTGCCCGGAGGAGCCGGTCACAGCTAGGGGGGCTTTTAGGAGTTTTTCTAGTTTTATTTTTTTCTAGAGTTTATTATTTTCAGGAAAGCTGCTAACAACAGCCTCCCTGCTCTGTGGGACTTATTGGGGGAGTAGGAACCAACTTCCTGAAGAGTTAATGGTCCTCTACTCCGCTGACAGGACACTGAGCTCCTGAGGGTGCTGATCGCAAGCCCACGAAGCGACCGCTCACTCCCACAGCACTGCCGCCACCCCCTAACAACCAGAAATAAGAAGAGTGGTGAGTACACCACCGGCGTCCCGGTTACTGTCTCAGCCTCTGAATCCGAACCCCCATGGGTGGATTCTTTAAGGGGAATGATATCCCAGATTTCAACTAGGATGTTGCAAACTGAGAAAGAGACGCAGTTTTTGAGAAAATTTGTAGAGGGTTTGAAGTATTCAGCTCCCACTACTTTGTCTAAAAGTCCACCTACATACCCACAAAAACATACACTTGCCCAGATAATGCAAGCTGACACTGATACTGACTCTGATACAGGGGACGGTGATGGGGATATGCAGGGTGGAGATGCATCCCTGGCTAAGAGGGTGCAACTCATGATTGAAGCCATTAGGGATGTTTTGCATATTTCTGAGAAGGTACCTGAACAAGTAGAGGAATCTTATTTTACAGTAAATAAGAAATCCTCGCTTACCTTCCCTGCTTCTAAGGAGTTAAACTCCTTGTTAGAAAAATCCTGGGAAAACCCAGAGAAAAAAATCCAGATCCCTAAAAGACTTCTCATTGCTTTCCCTTTCCCTGAAGAGGATAGAAAGAAGTGGGAAAACCCACCTATTATAGACGCTTCTTTATCTAGGTTGTCCAAAAAGGTGGTTTTACCTGTCCCTGGTTCAACCGCCTTAAAGGAGCCGGTTGACCGCAAGATTGAGACTACGCTCAAATCCCTATATTCTGCTACAGGCGTGGCCTTAAGGCCTACTATTGCTTATTCGTGGATTTCTAAAGCCGTAGTAAAGTGGTCAGGCAAATTACTAGAGGACTTAGATACTATGGATAGGAGTGACATTGACTTGTTTTTACGTCACATACAGGATTCTGCAGGTTTCATGGGGGAGGCCATGAAGGATATTGGCCTACTTAATGCAAGGGCAACTTCCATGGCAGTTTCGGCACGCAGAGGACTCTGGCTTCGTCAATGGACTGCGGATGCAGAATCCAAGAAAAGTGTAGAGAACCTTCCCTTCACAGGTCAGGCACTATTTGGGGAAGCATTTGATGCGTGGATTTCCATGGCCACTGCGGGTAAGTCAACATTTCTTCTTTCCGCAGCAGCACCGGCTAGGAAATCTTATCCTACGCCTACACTGCAGTCCTTTCAGACCGCAAAATTTTAAAAATCCAACCCCCCCCCCCCCCACCCCCCACACACAAACACACACACACACACACACACACACACCTTCTTTAGAGGAGGGCGGGGAAAATTTCGAAAACCTTCTCCAACAGGTTTCCAGGAACAGAAACCAGGTTCTGCTTCCTCCAAATCTTCAGCATGAGGGTGGACTTCCCAGCCTGGAGATCAGGCAGGTGGAAACGAGACTAAAAGCCTTCAGTCACGTCTGGGCGTCATTATCCCTAGACCCCTGGGTGACAGATATTGTTGCGAGGGGTACAGACTGGAGTTTCAGGAACTCCCACCTCACAGATTCTTCAAATCAGGCTTACCAGTTTCGCTGACAGAAAGTGCTATCTTATAGGAAGCCATTCGAAAAAATTGGTACGAACAAATGTCATTGTTCCGGTTCCACCTCACCAAAAAACCATGGGTTATTACGCAAACCTGTTTGTGGTACCGAAACCGGACGGTTCGGTAAGGCCTATATTGAACCTAAAGTCATTGAAACACTACTTGAGTGTTTTCCAATTCAAGATGGAGTCTCTGAGAGCAGTTATCTCCGGTCTGGAGGAGGGTGAATTCCTAGTATCCCTGGATATCAAGGATGCGTACCTTCACATTCCGTTCTGGCGGCCTCACCAGGCCTATCTACGGTTTGCACTACAGGACTGTCACTATCAGTTCCAGACGTTACCATTTGGCCTCTCCACAGCACCGATGGTGTTCACCAAGGTCATTGCGGAGATGATGCTCCTCCTCCGCAAGCAGGGAGTGAACATAATTCCATAGGGTGGATCCTGAACCTTCCAAAGTCACATTTGGAGCCGACAAGGAGACTGCCTTTCCTGGGGATGATTCTCGACACGGAAGTGCAGAGGGTGTTTCTACCACTGGAGAAAGCGTTGGTGATCCAAACAATGGACTGGGATGTCTTGAAGCCAGTCCGAGTATCGGTTCATCAGTGCATTCGCCTTCTGGGAAAGATGGTAGCCTCCTAAGAGGCTCTACAGTACGGGAGATTCCATGGACGGTTCTTCCAACTGGATCTCCTGGACAAGTGGTCGGGTTCACATCTTCACATGCACCAGCAGATACGCCTGACACCGAAAGCCAGAATTTCACTCCTCTGGTGTTTGCAAACTTCTCACCTACTCAGGCTTGGACTGGCCCACAGGGGTTTAGGGGAAACCACTGGTGGGCCCTACTGCCTGGGGCCCCACCTCCTGCTCTAAGGATCAGGTTCCAGACTGTGCACTTGAATTATACATTATACATATGTTACCTTATACTGGACTATGGTGTATTTTCTACAGTGCATTGTGTTATTACTCTGGTACATTATCATGTATTCAGCAGCTGAATTTACTGTATATATTTATGAAGGGGCCCAGACGCTGCACTCTCTAATGGTTAGTCAAACCAATGAGGTGACAGGCCACACCCCCTCTGCAGACCCCCTAACATAGGCCCCTACCACTGCATTCCCCCGGTGGGCCCTAAATTCCCCAGCCCGACACTGGACCTACTCGAGGGCTGCAGGTTTGGGATTCAAAATTGGATCCTTCTAACCACGGATGCAAGCCTCAGAGGTTGGGGAGCAGTCACCCAGGGGGAAAGCTTCCAAGGAAAGTGGTCAAATCAGAAATCTGTCCTTCCAATAAACATTCTGGAACTAAGAGCCATATACAACGGCCTTCTACAAGCGGCGCATCTTCTACAAGATCGAGCCATTCAGGTTCAGTCGGACAACATCACAGCAGTGTCATACATAAACAGGCAGGGCGGAACGAAGAGCAGGGCTGCGATGTCAGAGGTAACAAGACTCCTCCTCTGGGCAGAAATACACGCGCTGGCGCTGTCAGCAATCTACATTCCAGGAATGGACAGTTGGGAAGCAGACTTCCTCAGCAGACACGATCTCCATCCAGGGGAATGTGGCCTTCACCAGGTGATATTCGCAGAGGTAACAAGCCGATGGGGTGTACCTCAGATAGACTTGATGGCCTCTCGCCTCAACAAGAAGCTTCAGAGGTACTGTTCCAGGTCGCGAGACCCGCAAGCAGTGGCGGTGGACGCCCTGGTAACTCCGTGGGTGTTCCAGTCAGTATATTGTTCCCTCCTCTTCCACTCATCCCAAGGATTCTCTAACTACTAAAAAGAACAAGAGTTCCGGCGATCCTCATTGCTCCGGACTGGCCAAGAAGAGCTTGGTACGCGGATCTTCTGGCATTGCTGCTGGAGGATCCGAAGCCTATTCCTCTTCGCGAGGACCTTCTACTACAGGGTCAGTTCGCCTATCAAGACTTACCGCGGCTACGTTTGACGGCATGGAGGTTGAACGCCAGATCTTAGCTCAGAAGGGCATTCCGAACACGGTCATTCCTACTCTGATCCAAGCTAGGAAGGGAGTAACATCTAAGCATTACCATTGGATTTGGAAAAAGTATGTGTCTTGTTCCGAATTCAAGAAGTTTCCTACAGTGGAGTTTCAAGTGGGACGTTTTCTCCTCTTTCTGCAAGCTGGTGTGGATGTGGGCCTACGCTTGGCCTCCATCAGGTCCAGATTTCGGCCATGTCCATTTTCTTGCAGAAACAATTGGCTGCTCTCCCTGAAGTTCATACATTCTTGAAAGGAGTTCTGCACATCCAACCACCCTTTGTGCCTCTTATGGCACTTTGGGATCTTAATGTGGTACTGCAGTTCCTGCAATCAGATGGGTTTGAACCTTTACAGGGGGTGGACGTAAAGTTTCTTACTTGGAAGGCAGTCACTCTGTTGGCTTTGGCATCTGCAAGACGTGTGTATGAATTAGGGGCATTGTCACACAAGAGCCCCTACTTGATTTTCCATGAAGATAGAGCTGATCTTAGAACGCGTCAACAATTTCTTCCTAAGGTTGTGTCGGTTTTTCAGATCAACCAACCTATTGTGGTGCCAGTAGCTACTGACATATTGATTACCTCAAAGTCCCTGGATGTTGTGCAGGCTTTGAAAATATATGTGAAGAGGACTGCTCGTCACAGGAAGTCAGACGCACTATTTGTCCTTTATGATCCCAACAAGATTGGGTGTCCTGCTTCTAAGCAGACAATTTCTCGCTGGATTAGGATTACTATCCAGCATGCTTATTCAACGGCAGGTTTGGCTTGTCCAAAATCTGTTTATGCCTACTCTACACGTAAAGTGGGTTCTTCCTGGGCAGCTGCCCGGGGGGGTGTCTCGGCTCTTCAGCTTTGCCGAGCGGCTACTTGGTCAGGGTCGAAAACGTTTGCTAAGTTTTACAAGTTCAATACTTTGGCTTCTGAGGACCTAAAGTTTGGTCAGTCTGTTCTGCAGGACCCTCAGCACTCTCCCTCCCGTACTGGGAGCTTTGGTACATCCCCATGGTACTAAATTGGACCCAACATCCTCTAGGATGTAAGAGATAATAGGATTTAAATTACCTACCGTTAAATCCTTTTCTCATAGTCCATAGAGGATACTGGGCGCCCGCCCAGTGCTTCGATTTCCTGCATTGTTACTTGGTTAAGTATTGTTAGTTCAGCTGTTACTGAATCGTTTCACGTTGGTTAGCTTGGCTTTCCTTTTGTTGTGTGTGAGCTGGTGTGAATCTCGCCACTATCTGTGTATTTCCTTCTCTAGAAGTATGTCCGTCTCCTCGGGCACAGTTTCTAGACAGTCTGGAGGGACATAGAGGGAGGAGCCAGCCCACACTATTAAACTCTTAAAGTGCCAGTGGCTCCCAAAGGACCCGTCTATACCCCATTGTACTAAATTGGACCCCAGCATCCTCTACGGACTACGAGAAAAGGATTTACTGGTAGGTAATTAAAGTCCCGTTTTCTGCTTATAAGATCACAGATCTAGTCTGAGGCACTCCCCGAAAGCGTATACTCAAAGGGACCTTTGCGCGTGCCGCCACAACACATGCTGCGTCAGACAGTAATAGCTGTAACTAAAGGTATTGCTACATCTCTGAATCAGACCCTTCTCCAATTCTTGGTTTATAAGAAAACGTCATATTTCCTCCACTGAGAAAGGTGCACACGAAAGGGGGTTTCTTATCTGCACTGGATATTCTATGTATCATAGGACAGACAACCCAGAGTATGAGCCTGTTACAGTATAATAAGGTAGGGCAGGCGCTCCCTGTTGGGTCTGGTTTGAGGTCTAATCATTCTTCCTACTTACTCCTCTTCAACAAGACAACCCCTGTAGTATAGCTACATAGACATTCTTGAAGTATCTCCGAGGATTATGGAAGCTCTGCTGATCGTCCTTTATTTACGATTGCCTAGGGGCTGTAGAAATCTCTGTGTTGGATAAGTGAACACATTCTGCCTTATAGGCGGGCAGGAGCCGGGCCCGACGCTGTTTCCACATTGGGTTTCACAATAGTGACAGTCTTCACTTGTGGAAGCGCAATCTGCAGGGCAGGATTAAGGTCTGTGGGGGGGACCCGTGTGTGTGTGTGTGTGTGTGTGTGTGTGTGTGTATATATGTATGTGTGTGTGTGTGTGTGTGTGTGTGTATGTGTGTATGTATATGTGTGTGTGTGTGTATATATATATGTATGTGTGTGTGTATGTGTGTGTGTGTGTGTGTGTGTGTGTGTATATACGTATGTGTGTGTATATATGTATGTATATGTGTGTGTATGTATATGTGTGTGTGTGTGTATGTATATATGTGTGTGTGTGTATGTATATGTGTGTGTGTGTGTGTGTGTGTGTGTATATGTATGTGTGTGTATGTATATGTGTGTGTGTGTGTGTATATATGTATGTATATGTGTGTGTATGTATATGTGTGTGTGTGTGTGTGTGTGTGTGTGTCTCCTGTCAGATGACCATCTATTCCTCCATTCCAGCCCAACCGAATACTTCAGATCCGCTCTGCACTCTGCCCACATAACACTTGATGTAATATTCCCTCTACGACTTGTGAAGTGCAGGGCTCGAGAATGGGGCATGGCCGGCCGGGGAAGGGGTGTGTCCCCAAAGGTGTCACTGATGGGTGTGCCTTAGCCGTGGGGGAATGCGTGCTGGGCTTCCCCCCGAGCTGTCACTTTAATGTGAATAGATGGCATGTGCACGGTAACTATTCATGCGGCGGCAGCAAGCCGTTTTAGCAGGGTGCCACTAAAGGGGAGGGGCGTATTTTGCCCTTTAAAAATTGGTCAGGGCGCTGGTAAAACGGCCTAGCGTGATCACTAGCAGTGCAGAATGTGTAGAGGGAGCATTCAGCCTGTGTCTGATGGACAGTGGCTGCATGCAAAAAGAAAATACATTGTTATAACAGAAAGTAAATAGAATGAAAAACTTACCTGCACCCAGGGATCTCTGATTGGTCAGCTACATCTGTAACCCGATCAGCTGATCTGTGTGGTCAGCTGAGGTGCCGGCTGGGAATTTCACTACAGCTCAGCTGACCACACAGATCAGCTGATCGGGTTACAGATGTAGCTGACCAATCAGAGATCCCTGGGTGCAGGTAAGTTTTATTTCCTATTACACCATTTATTTTGTTCCTGCATGCAGTAACAATACGACGGCTCGAGGCTCAGCTCACATGTCAGGAAGGGCAGAGCACGAGTACATGAAACGGACCAAAGCCTCTACTGACGCCATCTGAAGATGCCGTTATTTTAGAAGAGCTTGGTCCGAAAAGATTTCAATTGAAGTTTGTTAAATCTGGGCTGAAGTCCGTTTCCATCAGAGGTATGGAAATGTGGTCAGCAAGCGGAGATGGTGAGAATTTTGGGGCATGGAGGAGGTATTTATGAAATCTTCTCCAAAAGCTAAATGTATCTATTTTATTTTAGTAGAAAATAAGATAGATAAATATGCTCCTAAACGTGTTTCTAGCAGTGTATGAAAGTGAAAGCTGACTGCATCTATTAACATTTGTATCAAGGTGAACAGACTTTTTTAAGCATTTTGAACCATCAGGGATTATTTGGTAAATTTGCTTTAAAGTAAAAAGAATTACCATGAACCACACCAACCAATCAGCAGTTACCTTCTATCTGACCAGTGACAACTGGAAATTAAAGATCTGTTCATTTGTTTGTACTGGTGTAACAGTGCTGAGTACGTTACTGCCTCCACCCGATCTATTTGTATAATGATTCACCAGGGGATGGTTTGGGCCATTCCCCCCAAACATTAATCAATAAGCAAGTGTCCGATAATGGTGTGACAAGTCACAAAAGCAATGTGATCATGAAAAACAGAGAGTGATTAGTTGTCTGGAACACTTCTCCTCAATCATCACGTCATGCAATACAAAGTTATCATATAACACATCAACAATAATAATATCACAGGTAATCTAACTCAATTGATAGTTATTCCACGCTAGGTTTCATTATGGATGATTTCACATATAACTCTACAGTGGTGAAATTAATATAATGTATCCTTCTCAGCTCCTGTGATCCCTTTAGCTTATTCCTTAGTTATGATATTGGGCAGTACAGATGGTGTAATGGTTAGCATTACTACCTCACAGCACTGAGGTCATGTGTTTGACTACCATCATGGCCCTAACTGTGTGGAGTTTGTATATTCTCCCCGTACTTGCGTGGGTTTCCTCCGGGTACTCCGGTTTCCTCCCACAATCCAAAACTATACTGGTAGGTGAATTGGATCCCAACAAAATTAACCCTAATGTGAATGTGTCTGTGTGCACATGTGATAGGGAATCTAGATTGTAAGCTCCACTGGGGCAGGGACTGATGTGAATGGGCAAAATATTATCTGTAAAGCGCTGCGGAATATGTGTGCGCTATATAAATAACTGGTGGTAATAATAATAATACCCCCTAATGCCCATAGATTCCTTCCATTCACTAATACAACACATCCCTTCTTTTACACTAACTACAGTATATACATAGCAAAATTAATATTTCTCTGGCTGGGTCCACAGGATGATCCACAGGATAACATTGGGATATTGTCGAGTGACAGCGAAAATGGCACCAACACGGTCACAAGCTTTCTGGCCTCCCAGGATGCATTGGGGCCTTCACCATATAGACTCTGTCAGATCAGTTTTTTGCTTGGTGCGGCAGGAAGACGCATGGTCACAGGGCTGCTGTGAGAGCAGCCTCAATCTTTTTGTTATTTTATTTTCATAGACTTACTATATTGTTTTTTTTGAGCGACTTCTCTTAACAGCGTCTTAAACGCATACTAGAAAGAGTCGCTCCAACAACTCCCCACCGGGTCGCAACAACGCTTACCTTCGTGGTACAGTGCTGTCTCGACGGGCGTCTGTGTCGGATGTTCTAGCAGGTCCAGCAGACGTAACTAGGCTGTGGCCGGAGCATGGGGAGACGGTGAGTCTTTGGACTTCCTCTTACTAGAGGGGTCAGGACACAGCTACACTGATTTGGTGGAGACTACAAACAGTGTGTTGATGCGCCGAACATCTCGAGTGTGACAGCGCTACGCTCCTGGGAACATAGGCGCCAGGACTAGGTAGAGGCCGCGATCCTGGGAGTTTAAGTCAACAGGGGGATTCAGACGCTCTCCTGGCCGCCCCTCCTCCGAGTTCATGGGCATTTTCCGCGCGTCTCTCGTTTCATGAACTGAATGACCTACTACCGGCTCAGGCGCTACCACGAGGGTACTCGGTCGCAGTTTAGACGCTGTGGTTGTGTACACTAGAGTTCCCGCCCAGACCGAGTCACAGGCCGTAGCGTCTGCATACATGTGGAAGCCGCTCAGCGTCAGTGAGCGTCCGTGACCGTTATCAGTTACCAAGAGCGGCAGTGTACATCAGTAGCGTCTGAATCCACTCAGCGTCTTACGAGCGTCTTTGCTTGGATATGGAAGTGTGGTAAGTCTCCCTGTATCCCGCTCTCTGGAGGCAGGGTATACAGTACTAAAAATTCTCTCTACTTAGTATACATTGTTAATTTTTAGTACCTATTGCATATGAGACCTGTATATTACTGTGTTTTCTGCATGTTATGTTGAAAAAAGAACCAGTTAAAAACAGAAGTACAATTTTCCTACTTATGTATAAGTTGTTATGGAGGTTGTATTCTCATATGACAATGTCTAATGCTTTAACATGTGACTGACTGCTAGTATGTGTGCTGACTTTTCTGTGTAATGTCAGTCCTGTTCTGACCCTCAAATCAGGTGCACTGTGGTCAGATTGATCTCACCTCTATATACTGACATATAGGGTGATTTTCAGTCACAAATTGTGTAGTCAATAACAGATTATTACTATGTCTGGGAGCGCAAAAGTGACAAGGAGAATTTTATCAAGCACTCCTACAGCCCTAACATGCTTATCTTGTAAATCAGGGGTAATTGATATGAATCAATTGGTCACTTATGAGGGTTTGTGTGCAAACTGTTTCGCTTTTCAGCAAAGTAAAAAACAGGAGTTGGTTCAACCACCAACAGAGCCACCATGGAATATGTTCGCAAAGACTCTATCTTCTATAGCGGACAGGGTAACTCCGGTAGCACCACCTCAAGGGTTAGGTTACACTATGAACCCATACATGCAGCTCCCGTCCTATGGCTTGGTTCCAGTAGCCTCTACAAGCAACCAAGAGACAGGTAAGACTAAGACAGATGCGTCTATGTGGCAGACTACGCAAGATGATACATCGGATGATGACACAATAGATTTGAATACTCCGTGTGATGATCAATCGCAGAGTTTTAGTTCAGAAGATGTAGCTGAACTTATTAATGCTGTGAAGGCTGTTCTCTCGTTGGAAGAGCCAGCCAAGACAGTGTTAAAAACAAAAGCACCTGTATTTAAACAAACAAAATCAGTGAAAGCTGAATTCCCAGCGTCAGATGAGCTGACGGAAATGATGGATGAGTCTTGGGCGGCGCCCAGTAAAAAGTATAAGATTCCTAAAAGATGGGATTCTTATTATCCATTTCCAGCTGTTGATTGTTCGAAAAAAGAAGTTCCTCCAAAAGTAAATGCACATGTTCTGCGCCTCGTGCATAAATCTGCTTTACCACTGTCATCTACCTCACTAAATGATGTCACAGACAGAAGGGTAGAGAGCCTTTTGAAAAATATATTTCTCTGACGTCCTAGTGGATGCTGGGAACTCCGTAAGGACCATGGGGAATAGCGGCTCCGCAGGAGACTGGGCACAAAAGTAAAGCTTTAGGACTACCTGGTGTGCACTGGCTCCTCCCCCTAGGACCCTCCTGCAAGCCTCAGTTAGATTTTTGTGCCCGAACGAGAAGGGTGCACACTAGGGGCTCTCCTGAGCTTAGTGAAAAGTTTAGTTTTAGTTTTTTTATTTTCAGTGAGACCTGCTGGCAACAGGCTCACTGCATCGAGGGACTAAGGGGAGAAGAAGCGAACTCACCTGCGTGCAGAGTGGATTGGGCTTCTTAGGCTACTGGACACCATTAGCTCCAGAGGGATCGAACACAGGCCCAGCCATGGAGTCCGGTCCCAGAGCCGCGCCGCCGGCCCCCTTACAGAGCCAGAAGCAAGAAGAGGTCCGGAAAATCGGCGGCAGAAGACATCCTGTCTTCACCAAGGTAGCGCACAGCACTGCAGCTGTGCGCCATTGCTCCTCAGCACACTTCACACTTCGGTCACTGAGGGTGCAGGGCGCTGGGGGGGGGCGCCCTGAGCAGCAATAAAAACCTTGGCTGGAGAAAATACATCACATATAGCCCCCAGGGCTATATGGATGAATTTTAACCCCTGCCAGATTACTCTAAAAAGCGGGAGAAAAGGCCGCAGAGAAGGGGGCGGAGCCTATCTCCTCAGCACACTTGCGCCATTTTCCCTCACAGCTCCGCTGGAAGGAAGTCTCCCTGGCTCTCCCCTGCAGTCCTGCACTACAGAAAAGGGTAAAAAAGATTGGGGGGGCACTAATTTGGCGCAGTATTAACTATACAGCAGCTATAAGGGGAAAAACACTTATATAAGGTTATCCCTATATATATATATATATATATAGCGCTCTGGTGTGTGCTGGCAAACTCTCCCTCTGTCTCCCCAAAGGGCTAGTGGGGTCCTGTCCTCTATCAGAGCATTCCCTGTGTGTGTGCTGTGTGTCGGTACGTTTGTGTCGACATGTATGAGGAGGAAAATGATGTGGAGGCGGAGCAATTGCCTGTAATAGTGATGTCACCCCCTGGGGGGTCGACACCTGAGTGGATGAACTGTTGGAAGGAATTACGTGACAGTGTCAGCTCTTTACAAAAGACAGTTGATGACATGAGACAGCCGGCTACTCAGCTTGTGCCTGTCCAGACGTCTCATAGGCCGTCAGGGGCTCTAAAGCGCCCGTTACCTCAGATGGCAGATACAGACGTCGACACGGATACTGACTCCAGTGTCGACGGTGAAGAGACAAACGTGACTTCCAGTAGGGCCACACGTTACATGATTGAGGCAATGAAAAATGTTTTACACATTTCTGATAATACGAGTACCACCAAAAAAAGGGGTATTATGTTCGGTGAGAAAAAACTACCTGTAGTTTTTCCTGAATCTGAGGAATTAAATGAAGTGTGTGATGAAGCGTGGGTTTCCCCCGATAAAAAACTGATAATTTCTAAAAAAATTATTGGCATTATATCCTTTCCCGCCAGAGGTTAGGGTGCGTTGGGAAACACCCCCTAGGGTGGATAAAGCGCTCACACGATTGTCAAAACAGGTGGCTCTACCCTCTCCTGAGACGGCCGCCCTTAAGGATCCTGCTGATAGAAAGCAGGAGGGTATCCTCAAATGTATTTACACACATACTGGTGTTATACTGCGACCAGCAATCGCCTCAGCCTGGATGTGCAGTGCTGGGTTGGCGTGGTCGGATTCCCTGACTGAAAATATTGATACCCTAGATAGGGACAGTATATTACTGACTATAGAGCATTTAAAAGATGCATTTCTATATATGCGTGATGCACAGCGGGATATTTGCCGACTGGCATCAAGAGTAAGTGCGCTGTCCATTTCTGCCAGAAGAGGGTTATGGACGCGACAGTGGTCAGGTGATGCGGATTCCAAAAGGCATATGGAAGTATTGCCTTATAAAGGGGAGGAGTTATTTGGGGTCGGTCTTTCAGACCTGGTGGCCACGGCAACAGCTGGGAAATCCACGTTTTTACCCCAGGTCGCCTCTCAACATAAGAAGACGCCGTATTATCAGGCGCAGTCCTTTCGGCCCCATAAGGGCAAGCGGGCAAAAGGTTCCTCTTTTCTGCCCCGTGGCAGAGGGAGAGGAAAAAGGCTGCAGCAAACAGCTAGTTCCCAGGAACAGAAGCCCTCTCCCGCTTCTGCCAAGCCCTCAGCATGACGCTGGGGCTTTAAAAGCGGACTCAGGCACGGTGGGGGCACGTCTCAAGAATTTCAGCGCGCAGTGGGCTCACTCGCAAGTAGACCCCTGGATCCTTCAGGTGATATCTCAGGGGTACAAATTGGAATTCGAGACGTCTCCCCCTCGCCGTTTCCTAAAGTCTGCTTTACCGACGTCTCCCTCCGACAGGGAGGCAGTATTGGATGCCATTCACAAGCTGTATTCCCAGCAGGTGATAATCAAGGTACCCCTCCTGCAACAGGGAAAGGGGTATTATTCCACACTGTTCGTGGTACCGAAGCCGGACGGCTCGGTGAGACCGATTTTAAATCTAAAATCTTAGAACACTTACATACAGAGGTTCAAATTCAAGATGGAGTCACTCAGAGCGGTGATTGCGAACCTGGAAGAAGGGGACTATATGGTGTCTCTGGACATCAAGGATGCTTACCTTCATGTCCCAATTTACCCTTCTCACCAAGGGTACCTCAGGTTTGTGGTACAGAACTGTCACTATCAGTTTCAGACGCTGCCGTTTGGATTGTCCACGGCACCCCGGGTCTTTACCAAGGTAATGGCCGAAATGATGATACTCCTTCGAAGGAAGGGAGTTTTAGTTATCCCTTACTTGGACGATCTCCTGATAAGGGCAAGATCCAGGGAACAGTTGGAGGTCGGAGTAGCACTATCTCAGGTAGTGTTGCGGCAGCATGGTTGGATTCTCAATATTCCAAAATCGCAGCTGATTCCGACGACTCGTCTTCTGTTCTTAGGGATGATCCTGGACACAGTCCAGAAAAAGGTGTTTCTCCCGGAGGAGAAAGCCAGGGAGTTATCCGAGCTAGTCAGGAACCTCCTAAAACCGAGCCAGGTCTCAGTGCATCAATGCACAAGGGTCCTGGGGAAAATGGTGGCTTCCTACAAGCAATCCCATTCGGCAGATTCCACGCAAGAACTTTCCAGTGGGACCTGCTGGACAAATGGTCCGGGTCGCATCTTCAGATGCATCAGCGGATAACCCTGTCACCAAGGACAAGGGTGTCTCTCCTGTGGTGGTTGCAGAGTGCTCATCTTCTAGAGGGCCGCAGATTCGGCATTCAGGACTGGGTCCTGGTGACCACGGATGCCAGCCTGCGAGGCTGGGGAGCAGTCACACAGGGAAGGAATTTCCAGGGCTTATGGTCAAGCCTGGAGACATCACTTCACATAAATATCCTGGAGCTAAGGGCCATTTACAATGCTCTAAGCTTAGCAAGACCTCTGCTTCAAGGTCAGCCGGTGTTGATCCAGTCGGACAACATCACGGCAGTCGCCCACATAAACAGACAGGGCGGCACAAGAAGCAGGAGGGCAATGGCAGAAGCTGCAAGGATTCTTCGCTGGGCGGAAAATCATGTGATAGCACTGTCAGCAGTGTTCATTCCGGGAGTGGACAACTGGGAAGCAGACTTCCTCAGCAGGCACGACCTCCACCCGGGAGAGTGGGGACTTCATCCAGAAGTCTTCCACATGATTGTAAACCGTTGGGAAAAACCAAAGGTGGACATGATGGCGTCCCGCCTCAACAAAAAACTGGACAGGTATTGCGCCAGGTCAAGGGACCCTCAGGCAATAGCTGTGGACGCTCTGGTAACGCCGTAGGTGTACCAGTCAGTGTATGTGTTCCCTCCTCTGCCTCTCATACCCAAGGTACTGAGAATTATACGACGGAGAGGAGTAAGAACTATACTCGTGGCTCCGGATTGGCCAAGAAGGACTTGGTACCCGGAACTTCAAGAGATGCTCACGGAGGATCCGTGGCCTCTACCTCTAAGAAGGAACCTGCTCCAGCAAGGACCCTGTCTGTTCCAAGACTTACCACGGCTGCGTTTGACGGCATGGCGGTTGAACGCCGGATCCTGAAGGAAAAAGGCATTCCGGATGAAGTCATCCCTACCCTGATCAAAGCCAGGAAGGATGTAACCGCAAAACATTATCACCGCATTTGGCAAAAATATATTGCGTGGTGCGAGGCCAGTAAAGCCCCGACGGAGGAATTTCAACTGGGTCGATTCCTACATTTCCTGCAAACAGGAGTGTCTATGGGCCTGAAATTGGGGTCCATTAAGGTTCAAATTTTGGCCCTATCAATTTTCTTCCAAAAAGAACTAGCTTCAGTCCCTGAAGTTCAGACGTTTGTAAAAGGGGTATTGCATATACAGCCTCCTTTTGTGCCTCCAGTGGCACCTTGGGATCTTAATGTAGTTTTGGGGTTCCTAAAGTCACATTGGTTTGAACCACTTAAATCCGTGGATTTGAAATATCTCACATGGAAAGTGGTCATGCTATTGGCCCTGGCCTCGGCCAGGCGCGTGTCAGAATTGGCGGCTTTATCCTGTAAAAGCCCTTATCTGATTTTCCATTCGGACAGGGCGGAATTGAGGACTCGTCCTCAGTTTCTTCCTAAGGTGGTTTCAGCGTTTCACTTGAACCAACCTATTGTGGTGCCTGCGGCTACTAGGGACTTGGAGGACTCCAAGTTGCTAGACGTTGTCAGGGCCCTGAAAATATATGTTTCCAGGACGGCTGGAGTCAGAAAATCTGACTCGCTGTTTATCCTGTATGCACCCAACAAGCTGGGTGCTCCTGCTTCTAAGCAGTCTATTGCTCGTTGGATTTGTAGTACAATTCAACTTGCACATTCTGTGGCAGGCCTGCCACAGCCAAAATCTGTAAATGCCCACTCCACAAGGAAGGTGGGCTCATCTTGGGCGGCTGCCCGAGGGGTCTCGGCTTTACAACTTTGCCGAGCTGCTACTTGGTCAGGAGCAAATACGTTTGCAAAATTCTACAAATTTGATACCCTGGCTGAGGAGGACCTGGAGTTCTCTCATTCGGTGCTGCAGAGTCATCCGCACTCTCCCGCCCGCTTGGGAGCTTTGCTATAATCCCCATGGTCCTTACGGAGTTCCCAGCATCCACTAGGACGTCAGAGAAAATAAGATTTTACTCACCGGTAAATCTATTTCTCGTAGTCCATAGTGGATGCTGGGCGCCCATCCCAAGTGCGGATTATCTGTAATACTTGTACATAGTTATTGTTAACTAAATCGGGTTATTGTTGTTGTGAGCCATCTTTTCAGAGGCTCCTCTGTTATCATGCTGTTAACTGGGTTCAGATCACAAGTTGTACGGTGTGATTGGTGTGGCTGGTATGAGTCTTACCCGGGATTCATAAATCCTTCCTTATTGTGTACGCTCGTCCGGGCACAGTATCCTAACTGAGGCTTGGAGGAGGGTCATAGGGGGAGGAGCCAGTGCACACCAGGTAGTCCTAAAGCTTTACTTTTGTGCCCAGTCTCCTGCGGAGCCGCTATTCCCCATGGTCCTTACGGAGTTCCCAGCATCCACTACGGACTACGAGAAATAGATTTACCAGTGAGTAAAATCTTATTTTTCTCTAGTAGGAGCAGTGGTAAGACCTGCTATGGCTTCTGCCAGGGTAGCAAAGGCAATGGGCGAATGGATAGAGGAACTAGAGAATGACATCCCTTCTCCTACTAGGGAGCAAGAGGATTGTTTTTGCCGTTTAAGACAATCTGCCCAGTATTTGGAAGAAGCAGCAATTGATGTAGGTACAGTTGCTTCTAAAGATTCAGCCTTGACAGTAGTCGCTCGCAGAGCAGTTTGGCTACGTACCTGGAAGGCAGATGCGGAGTCCAAGAGAGAATTGGAAGCATTGCCTTTCGTTGGTAATATATTATTTGGAAAACCTTTATCGGATATCCTAGAATCAGAGGCTGAATCGAAAAAGGTCAGATTTCCGGCTGCTTATAACCCTAAGTCCAAGGGTGTAAGATTTCGCTCATTTCGTTGGCAAAGTAAAGCGAACGCTAAAGAGGAGCCTAAGCAACCCCAGTTTAAATCCAGGGGCAGGAAGCAGTGGGCTAGCAAAAAGCCAGCTTCCAAGCCTGAACAGAAACCGTCAGCCTGAAGAGACGGGCCTCCGCCTGGAGGATTCCAGGGTTGTGGGCCGTCTCCTTCATTTTGCACACATATGGCAAGAGTCAACAGCAGATGCTTGGGTGCAGAAGGTAGATTTTTTTGCACCAGCCCGTCTCGTATAGAGTCGAAGGCCAATGCCCTGCAAGAAGCAGTCCAAAAATTACTGCAGTCAGGTGTGATTGTCCCAGTACCTCCATCACAAAGGGGACAGGGGTTTTACTCCAATCTATTTCTAATCCAGAAACCAAATGGGTCATATCGACCAATTCTCAATCTGAAAATGTTGAACAAATACATTTGGATCCCAAAGTTCCACATGGAGACGTTACGCTCCATAATGTTGGCTATGGAACCGGGAGATTACATGGTATCTCTGGATGTACGGGATGCTTACCTACATGTGCCTATAGCACTGTCGCATCAGTGTTACCTCAGGTTTGCCATCCTCCAGGAACGTTTTCAGTTCCAAGCTCTGCCCTTCGGGCTAGCTACAGCACCCAGGGTGTTTACCAAGATCATGGTGGTTATGGCAGCTTGTCTGCGCAAACAGGGGATAAGAATATTCCCATACCTCGACGACCTGTTAATCTTAGCACAGTCGTAAGATTTACTGTTGAGCCATCTTCAACAGACGATAGTTTGTTTACAGAGACACGGGTGGCTCATAAATTGGGAAAAGTCGTCCCTGAATCCGTCACAGCGGATGGTTCATTTGGGGGCCATATTGGATTCAGACCTACAGAAAGTTCTCTTACCAGAGAAAAAGATAGTCAAGGTGCAGGTCATGGCTTAGGAAGCGTTGCACGCCCAGACAATGTCAGTCCATGCAGCAATGCGACTGTTGGGTCTGATGGTATCAACCTTCGACATGGTGGAATATGCGCAATTCCATTCCAGACCATTGCAGCACTTTATTCTGACCAAATGGAACGGAAATCATCAGACGATAAAAAAGCAGATGATAAAGTTTCCAGTAAACTTAAAGAGGTCTCTAGCATGGTGGCTACAGACAGACCATTTAAACAAGGGGAGACCCTTTTGGATAAAAGAGTGGCAAGTTCTGACAACAGATGCCAGCCTGCAGGGCTGGGGGGCGGTACTCGGAAGCCTATGGTTCCAGGGAAGATGGACCGCAAGGGAATGTCGCCTGCCAATAAATCTGTTAGAAATAAGGGCCGTTTACTTGGCTGTAGGTCAGGCAAAGGACAGTCTGCAGGGAAGACCAGTCCAGGTACGCTCAGACAATGCGACGGCAGTAGCATACCTCAATCATCAGGGAGGTACTCACAGCAAGAGACTGATGGAGGAAGTAACTCCCATTCTAAGATGGGCAAAACTCCATCTACCAGCATTGTCAGCAGTTTTTGTCCCGGGTGTACTAAACTGGGAAGCGGATTTTCTCAGTCGGCACACCATTCAGGAAACCGAATGGGCACTACACCCAGAAGTGTTTCAGACACTGGTGAACAGATGGAGTCTACCAGAGATAGACCTTATGGCGTCTCGTTTAAACAACAAAGTTCCATGGTACGGATCGAGAACAAGGGACCTAGGAGCGTTCCTTGTAGACGCACTGTCAGTGGAATGAAGGTTTCAGCTGGCATATCTGTTCCCTCCAATATCTCTGTTACCCAGAGTAGTGAGAAAGATAAAACAGACAAAAGGAGCAATGATTCTAATAGCTCCAGCTTGGCCAAGAAGCATTGGCACACAGATCTGTTGAGAATGTCCGTGGAAGCACCGATACTGCTCCCTCAACGTCCAGATCTACTAATGCAGGGTCCTTGTTGTCACAGTCATCTGGATCGCCTGTCATTGACGGCGTGACTGTTGAAACCTCTATCTTAAGAGGCTAAAGGATTTTCGAAACAATTAATCCAAACTATGTTGCCGATTTTCGCAACGGAGCGATTAAGGCGAAAATGCCCATGCGCATGATACGCAGTGCGCATGCGCTAAATATTTTAGCACAAAACTTAGTAGATTTACTCCCGTCCCACCAAAGAATTTTCATCGTTGAAGTGATCGGAGTGTGATTGACAGGAAGTGGGTGTTTCTGGGCGGAAACTGGCCGTTTTCTGGGAGTGTACGGAAAAAGGCAGGCATGCCTGGATAAAACGCGGGAGTGTCTGGAGAAACGGGGGAGTGGCTGGCCGAACGCAGGGCGTGTTTGTGACGTCAAACCAGGAACGAAACGGGCTGAGCTGATCGCAGTGTAGGAGTAAGTCTCGAGCTACTCAGAAACTGCTAAGAATTTTCTATTCGCAATTCTGCTAATCTTTCGTTCGCAATTCTGCTAAGCTAAGATACACTCCCAGAGGGCGGCGGCCTAGTGTATGCAATGCTGCTAAAATCTGCTAGCGAGCGAACAACTCGGAATGACCCCCTATGACTCCTAAGGGGATGAATAGGGGTAAATGTTCCTCCCAGCAACCTTTGCACAGCTGAAATTGGGCACATCAGCTGGTAGTATTTATTAGTCTGATATTTACCTTATCGTAATGTCAGTACTTTACATATATATGTATATCCCTGGCTGATCAATATTGCCTGGTTTTAAACTGATTATATAAAACTTAACTATCTGATGAAACATATTCAGAACACCACATCAAAAAGAAGAAAGTAAGGCAGCGCTAAACTGGTTAATTAAACAGATGGATTGTCAATAATAAATTCATATATTTAATTAATTATTGATTAAGTAAAAAACAATACACATGTAGACCTATTCCCTCATGGGCCTATTAGGGGTTTTGTACTTCAGTGCCTCCACCCTAGCTTAGGTACACTGGCTTGCTTGGGAAAGCCTCTCAATGAGGGATTATGGGTTTAAATGGAATGAGAGCGACTGAGGTTACTGGAAACAGTATGGGTGAGCAATGGGTGACTCCCAAGTGAGGAGTGGTTACTGTTCTAGGTCGATGGTTTTACTTTTACCTTTGTTATTTATTTTCATTATGTTTTTTCAGGTCAAGAAGCTTCCCTCCAAGATGACTACAGCTTCCTGGCAAGTACATTTTATTGTAAAGCAGACAATACAATTAAAGCACGTAATTAGAATATTCAATGTGTCATAGCATATAACAACCAGCTGGAGAACCTTTACTTCACTCTAACTCTATTCCCCATCCCAGCCTATTTTACAATACTGTTGCATGCAGTATAAAAAACAAGCTTGGCTACCTTTACCGTAATCGGTCAGATTATGGACCTGGGGTTTTTCGAGTTGGACTGCGCAGTGCAGAGTTCTCTAAAAAAATTACTATATCCACAATTTTGTCACTGACGGTGGATGAGAGCTCTCTCTATATAGAAGTGTCTGAGGACTAATGGTAGAATGGGTTAGGGAATCGGATCAAAAACATACAATTATCTCCACTGGGTTATTCATCCAAGAAATGGGACACTATCTCCTGAGCTAGTCTGCTCTAGCAGGATCCTGGAACAATACGCGGGTTGGGTCTTCAAATAATACTGTAACTAGGGTATCCTCAAACTTTGCAAAGAGAGATTGGTGACGCTGCTCGTCCCTACCATTCAGAAGAGAATTTCCAGTAGCTGATAGCTCTTTAGTCTGTGCAGTTGAAGGTCTACCTGTGCCAGTAGGACTTAGCCGGGGATCACGTGCATATGGGGTAAATATGGTTATCTTTATAGCTCCTTATACTCCCAACGTTTGGGGAAAATATCCCTTTGATTGAAGTGCTAGAAAAGGGGTACTGGGTAGACTGATTTTGTTTGTACCAATGGTGGGTTAGTCTTTTCAAGTTGATGTAGGGCCACAGATGACATGGGGACTCTACATACATTAACGTTCACTCAGTGGTGGATGTGTCCATTCTGCGATTCCCCAGGAGATACACCAAATAAGGGTTATTATTCAACGGACTATATGGTTACCAGTTTCAGTCTCTCTAGTTAAAATATTCACAGAGGCATTATACAGTCATTAAGGTTGAATGATTAGGATCAGAGACTAAAGTGCATACTGCGGCTGGGCAGTTAAGCTTCCTCTGGGGTTGGGACAAAACCGCTGCACCCTCATTAATTACTCCTCCTTCCCTGCAGACAGATGTCTCTCTGAGAAGATCACCTCCCCCAGCTTCAGGCTGAATGGCTACCTCAGTGGGGCTGACTCCCCCCCCCCCCCCCAGTGGCTGACTGGACACTGAGCCTCTCAGTTATGTAAGAGCTCCACCTCTTTTGCTACCTGCTCCTACCCTCCGTTCAAGCGGCTGCTGGTTCAGCCTCCCAGCCACCTGCCTCCGCAGCAGCACCTCCAGTCCAGCTCCCTAAGGCAGCGGCAGCACCTCTGGTATCTCCACAAGCGGCAACATCCTTACCTCCTGTCTATCCACAAGCGGCAACAGGTGCGCCTCGTGTCTCTCTCCCCCGGCAGCAGCTGCAATGCCTCCAGTCCAGCCCCACACCACCAACAGCGGTAAGCGACGGCGGATCGTAGTGACTCCTTCCTCAGCAGCAGGTACCCCCGGCAAGCTCTCCTCTCTCCCCGCCGCTATTCTAACAGGCCGTCCACCTGCTCGCGCTCCCAACCGTCCTTATCTACTCCCCCTGCCAGCCCTAGAAGCTTCCCTGATGTTCTCACTCTCCAGCACCCCTCCATAGAGATAATGCAGCATTTTAATTCATAAATAATAAACATACATAACAATACGATTTAGCACTCCAGTATTAACAGTTCTAACCTTACATACACAGAGGGCTACACACAGTTTAGAAATTGTATAAGATATGAAGGAATCTCCTAGTCACCACACAATTGCAACCTTAAATATCTGTGCCTGTTCCTATTTGATAAAAACAGGATTTATAGCAAACAAAGATGCACGGATATTACTCCTTTAGAACTGGCGACATAGTCCAAAGTGAAATTATTACCTGACGTTCCCCGCTGGAGGATAGTGTGATTACAGATGTACAAAATGAAAGGTAGGAGGAGATAGTCCTAGAGCTTGCTGTATTATTTGTAGTCCAGTGATGGTTCAGGCACTTATGGTATCCATCCAGTGTGTCAAGTGGTGACGGGGAGGAACAACTGACGTGTTCCGCTGCCAAGCCTTGCAGCTTTTTTCAGCAAGAGTCCCAGGAATGCCACCTTGGACATGTAGGGGGTCATTCTGACCCGATCGCTCGCTGCAGTTTATCGCAGCGCAGCTATTAGTTCGGAAACGGCGCATGCACCGGCGCCACAGTGCGCCAGCACATACCAAACGGCCGAAGGCCGTCGTAGACTAGCGATCGCCTCTGAGGCAGAGGGCGTCGCTGGGCGGGAGGGGGCTAAGCCTCCGTTTAGGGGGTGCGGTCCGGCGAACACAGGCGTAGCCAGACCGTTGGGGGGGGGGGGTAAGGCGGGCCGCGGCGGCTGCGTGACGTCACACACACTCGCTACGAACCGGGGCAGCGAGGAGGTTCTCCTGGCCAGCCGCAAGAGCTGCGCTGACCGGGAGTAACTACTCAGATGCAAAAGCATCGCCGCTGTGCGATGCTTTTGCATTTCTGCAGGGGGAAGCCGACACTGACATGCGGGGCGGACTAGCCCTGTGCTGGGCGTCCCCCCCGCATGTCTCAGTGCCTGATCGTAGCTGTGCTAAATTAAGCACAGCTACGATCAACTCGGAATGACCCCCATAAGCCTTGATATTTGTGACCTTGTACGTGTGCTACCTATCATTACCTGCTATTTGTTATTATTTGTTAAGTATGTGTTTGTTGAGACTAAAACTGTGTTGAAAAAAGGAAAAACCTTGTTGGTTGGGATTGCTTTCCCTAGACGCCAGTCTGAGGGGTTGGAGCACGGTGTTGGAGCAACACTCCCTTCATGGTCGGTGGACCAAGGAGGAGTCTCGCCTCCTGATAAAAATTCTGGAATTGCGGGCGGTGTTCAACTCATTGAACTTAGCCCAGCGTTTGATACAGAACAGACCTGTTCAAGTACAGTCGGACAACGCCACCACGGTGGCGTACATAAATCATCAAGGCGGCACTCGAAGCCGCATGGCAATGAGGGAAGTATCACGGATTCTTCAGTGAACAGAATGCCATCTGCCAGCCATATCGGCAGTGTTCATTCCGGGTGTCCTAAACTGAGAGGTGGACTTTCTCAGTTGTCAGGACGTACACGCCAGAGAGTGGAGCCTCCATCCAGAAGTGTCTCAACTCCTCGTGGACAAGTGGGGTCTTCCAGATGTGGACCTGATGGTGTCTCGAAACAATCACAAGGTTCCGGTCTTCGGAGCAAGGACAAGGGATCCTCGAGCAGCGTTCGTGGACGCAATGGCAATTCCATGGAACTTTTGCCTGCCATATTTGTTCCCTCTGGTGTCACTCCTGCCCAGAGTAATAAGGAAGTTCAAGCAAGAAGGAGGAATCCTACTTCTGATCGCTCCAGCGTGGCCCAGACGGCATTGGTTCTCAGACCTTGAGGGTCTCTCGATAGAGCATCCCCTTCTACTTCCGCAGCGCCCAGATCTCCTCGTTCAGGGCCCCTGTGTATATCAGGATTTAGCCTGATTGGCTTAGATGGCGTGGCTCTTAAAGCTTCCGTCTTAAGGGCCAAAGTATTTTCTGAGGCGGTCATTCAAACCATGTTGAAGGCCCGGAAACCGGCTTCTGCTCTGATTGTTGCGCATCTAACAATCATGACGCTTACAAGTTTAGTACGGAAAAACTTTAGGCCTTTCTACAACAAGGACTGGACTTGGGCCTTCGTCTGGCCTCCATCAAGGTTCATATTTCTGCCTTCTCGGTTTGTTTTCAGA
The DNA here is from genome assembly GCF_028390025.1 of Pseudophryne corroboree. Classification (NCBI taxonomy): domain Eukaryota; kingdom Metazoa; phylum Chordata; class Amphibia; order Anura; family Myobatrachidae; genus Pseudophryne; species Pseudophryne corroboree. The sequence goes on from NC_086455.1 coordinate 9,902,227, forward strand.
GAAAAATTACGACCTTGCCTGATGTGCATACGTTCACTCAGGGTGTGTTGCGGATTCAACCTCCTTATGTTCCGCCGGTGGCTCCTTGGGACTTGTTGGTGGTTTTGGAGGCATTGCAAGGATCTCCATTTGAGCCTCTTGAATCTGCAGACCTTAAGTGGCTTTCTCTTAAGGTGTTGTTTCTGCTGGCTATTGCCTCTGCTAGACGGGTGTCGGATTTCGGTGCCTTGTCTTGTAGGTCACCATATCTGTTTTTTCACCGTGATCGGGCAGTTCTTAGAACACGCCCCGGATATTTACCAAAGGTGGTGTCTTCTTTCCACCTTAATCAGGAGATTGTGGTTACTGTTAGGCGCCGGGGTCCGCTCGGCCGTGCGGCCCGGCGCCTAGCAACCAGGGACGCCGGGCGCGTTCAGCCGCCGGCTCCCTGGCAACGCTGAGACGCCGGGCGCACGGAGCCGCCTCTGGCCTTAGCAACGGGGACGCCACGTGCAGCCGCGTTCCCCGTTGCTGGGTCTATCCTCATTGCCCTGATTATGTGCTGGCCGTGCAGCATGCAAGCTGCACGGCATTTCTTTTGATTGTCCTGTCTGGATCTTGATTGGAGGATGCCTGAATAAAGGCATCCTCAGGACTTCCTACAGACGCCGGTGATAGTTTCCTGTTTGCCTTGTCTGCTGCAGAGAGTTCCCAGTCCCGGTCTATTCGGTTGTTCCTGTCCTCAGAGATCCTGTACTCGGAAGTTACCATCTGTTCCTGGAGTCTGACCGAGCACCTTTAAACATCTGGTGGTGTTCGTGAGTCACGGCGCAGCCGTGTGTTGCGGCTTGTCCGCTACTGTTTATTATTTTGTTTATATTGTGTTCTGGAATTTTGCGGAGGATTCCGCTTCCACAGATCCACTCTGGTGTCCAGCGGTGCCGTATAGGAGTGTCGGATCAGTGGATCTTTGGTTGTCCTTTTCCCTGGCGGCTAGTCCGCACATACCTTTTGATTTAGTTAGTCAGCTTGTAACCCCTGGCCGTGTTGCTTAGTCAGAGGGCCCCTTGTTATCACCCTGTCTCGGATTTCCCCTTGTCTCCCATTAAGACCTGCGGGGGCATCGGGGTTGGGCAGACATAATCCGCCCTTCGAACGCGGCTGCCATGGGCTCAAGCAACCATAGTCTCGCAGGGGATTTCTGATAACACGGGCGAGACAACGGAGTTAGGGCGCCAGGGGTTACTAGGCCTTTCAGCTCCCACAACCAGCTTATTTTCCTGAACTCAGATCCCTGTCATTAGATCTCCTCCGGTCTGGAGTTCAGGAATCATAACATTATCACCGGCCTACAAAAGAAAAAATTTGAACAAGAGTTAATTTTTTCACTTATTCAGTTGGGAGATTTTTGTCGGCCTCATGAATCCCACCGGTGTTGGGCCAAATCCTGGCCAGTTTCTAGTTAGTCAGATTCAGGAACTTACTCAGATGGTTCAGGATCTGTCCCTCCGGGTGAGCTTACAGGAAGATCTGTTACGGACCTCCCCGAGGGTCGTCCCTGAACCAAAAATGCATCTGCCTGACCGTTTTTCTGGAGATAGAAAGCAGTTTTTTAATTTTAAAGAATCTTGCAAACTGTATTTTCGTTTAAGACCAGTTACCTCAGGTACAGAGGCTCAGCGGGTTGGGATTATTATTTCTCTGCTCCAGGGGGATCCTCAGACCTGGGCTTTTGGTTTAAAGACAGACGATCCGGCCTTATCGTCTGTAGACGCCTTTTTAAAATCTTTAGGGCTATTGTATGACGACCCTGATAGAGAGGCATCCGCAGAAAGTCAGTTGCGTGCTCTTAGACAGGGTAGGAATCCCGCAGAGAATTATTGTACGGAGTTTCGCCGTTGGTCGAACGACTGTGGCTGGAATGACCCAGCCCTGCGCAGTCAGTTTCGCCTCGGCTTATCTGAATCTATAAAAGACAGTCTCCTCCAGTATCCCGCTCCTGCGACCCTCGATAACCTCATGGAGCTCTCTATTAAGATAGATCGTCGGCTCAGAGAGCGGAGGGCTGAAAAAGGGGCATCTGTCGGGTCCTCTTCCTGGGTTCCTTCCGTTCCTGTAGACATAGAGGAGCCTATGCAGATAGGTCTCTCCAAATTGTCTCCGGAAGAAAGAACCAGGAGGCAAAATTCTGGTCTATGTTTATACTGCGGAGGTAAGGGACATTTTGCCCGTAGTTGTCCAAACAAGTCGGGAAACTTCCTGACCAAGTGAGTTGTGAGGGGGTTCACTTTGGTCTGCAGCTCATCTCCTCAAATAATTCACTGTTGGTTCCTGTTAAAGTTTCCTATGGCAGCCTCCAGCTCCAGAGGGTCGGAACACAGGTGTCATCCTCGCTGTTCGTCCCGGAGCCGCGCCGCCGTCCTCCTCACAGAGCAGGAAGATAGAAGCCAGGTGAGTATAAGAAGAAAGAAGACTTCAGAGGTGGCAGAAGACTTCAGAGGCGGCCATTGCTCCCACATTCACACACACTGACGGCACTGTACGGGTGCAAGGCGCAGGGGGGGGGGGCGCCCTGGGCAGCAATAATAAACCTCAAGGGACACTGGCTGACATATATATACTGCAGAGGCAGTATATTAAAAAAAAATGCCAGTATAAAGAATTTGAGCAGGACCAAAGCCCACCGTTGAGGGGGCAGAGCTTGATCCTCCAGCACTATACCAGCGCCATTTTCTCCACAGCACGCTGCAGAGAAGCTGCTCCCCGGACTCTCCCCTGCTGAGCAAGTACAGATGGCAAAAAACGAGGGAGGGGGGCACATTTATTTGGCGCAGTGAGTGTATTATTGGTATATAAAAAAGGGCTTTACAGACTGGGATTTTGTTCCAGTGGCGCTGGGTGTGTGCTGGCATACTCTCTCTCTGTCTCTCCAAAGGGCCTTATTGGGGAACTGTCTCCATATTTATATATCCCCAGGTCGGGGTTCTTCCTTCCTCGCCAGAGGTAAGGGTAGAGGGAAAAGGACGCCTGCTACGGCTAGTTCCCAGGAACAAAAGTCTTCCCCGGCTTCTACAAACTTCACCGCATGACGCTGGGGCTCCACTGAGGGAGTCCGCGCCGGTGGGGGCACGTCTTCGACTCTTCAGCCAGGTCTGGGTTCAGTCGGATGTGGATCCTTGGGCGATCGAAATTGTATCCCAAAGCTACAAACTGGAATTCGAAGAAGTGCCTCCTCGCCGATTTTTCAAATCGGCTTTGCCAGCTTCTCCCCCAGAGAGGGAAATAGTTTCAGCTGCCATACAAAAGCTGTGTCAACAACAAGTGATTATCAAGGTTCCCCTAATGCAACAGGGGAAAGGGTACTATTCAGCCCTGTTTGTGGTCCCGAAGCCGGATGGCTCGGTCAGACCCATTCTGAATGTAAAATCCCTGAACCTGTATTTGAAAAGGTTCAAATTCAAGATGGAAACTCTCCGGGTAGTGATCTCCAGCCTGGAAGGGGGGGATTTTATGGTATTACTAGACATAAAGGATGTGTACCTTCATGTCCCCATTTATCCCCCTCATCAGGCGTACCTGAGATTCGCTGTACAGGACTGTCATTACCAGTTTCAGACGTTGCCGTTTGGGCTTTCCACGGCCCCGAGAATTTTCACCAAGGTTATGGTGGGAATGATGGTGCTCCTGCGCAGGTAAGGAGTCACAATTATCCCATACTTGGACGATCTCCTGATATAAGCGAGATCAAGAGATCAGTTGCTGAAAAGCGTGTCGCTCTCCCTGAGAGTGCTGCAGCAACACGGCTGGATACTAAATCTACCAAAGTCGCAGTTGATTTCAACGACTCAGTTATCGTTTCTAGGCATGATTCTGGACACGGAGGAGAGGAGGGTTTTTCTCCCAACGGAAAAAGCCCAGGAGCTCCAGAACATGGTCAGAGACCTGCTAAAACCAAAAAGAGTGTCAGTTCATCAATGCACTCGAGTACTGAGAAAAATGGTGGCAGCCTACGAGGCCATCTTCTTCGGCAGGTTTCATGCGAGGACGTTTCAGTGGTACCTTCTGGACAAGTGGTCGGGGTCCCATCTACAATTACATCAGAAAATAAGCCTGTCCCCCAGGGCCAGGGTGTCTCATCTGTGGTGGCTGCAGAGTGCTCACCTTCTAGAGGGTCGCAGGTTCGGCATTCAAGACTGGGTTCTAGTGACCACGGACGCGAGCCTCCGAGGATGGGGAGCAGTCACACAGGGAAGAAATTTTCAGTGACTGTGGTCAAGCCAGGAGGCTTGTCTGCACATCAACGTGCTGAAATTAAGGGCCATATACAACGGCCTACGACAAGCGGAGAATTTTCTTCGAGATCTACCTGTACTGATTCAATCAGACAACATCACAGCCGTGGCTCATGTAAACTGCCAAGGCGGGACAAGGAGCAGAGTGGCAATGGCGGAAGCCACCAGGATTCTTCGCTGGGCGGAAAATCACGTAAGCGCTCTGTCAGCAGTCTTCATTCCGTGAGTGGACAACTGGGAAGCAGACTTCCTCAGCAGACACGATCTCCATCTAGGAGAGTGGGGTCTTCATCAAGAAGTTTTTGCAGAGATAACAAGTCGTTGGGGACTTCCTCAAATAGACATGATGGCATCACGCCTCAACAAGAAGCTTCGGAGGTATTGTTCGAGGTCAAGGGACCCTTAGGCAGTGGCGGTGGATGCCCTGGTGACACCATAGGTTTTTCAGTCGGTCTATGTGTTCCCTCCTCTTCCGCTCATCTCAAAAATATTGAGAATCATAAGACGAAAAAGAGTGCAGACAAGGTGGGTCATTCTGAGCTGTTCGCACGCAAGCTGCTTTTAGCAGCTTTGCACACACTAAGCCGCCGCCTACTGGGAGTGAATCTTAGCATAGTAAAATTGCGAACGAAAGATTCTCAAAATTGTGATTACACACCTCTTAGCAGTTTCTGAGTAGCTCCAGACTTACTCGGCATCTGCGATCAGTTCAGTGCTTGTCGTTCCTGGGTTGACTTCACAAACACACCCAGCGTTCGCCCAGACACTCCTCCGTTTCTCCAGCCACTCCCGCGTTTTTCACAGAAACTGTAGCGTTTTTTTCGCACACACCCATAAAACGTCCAGTTTCCGCCCAGAAACACCCACTTCCTGTCAATCACATTACGATCATCAGAACGAAGAAAAAAACGTGAGTAAAATACCTAACTGCATTGCAAATTTACTTGGCGCAGTCGCACTGCGGACATTGCGCATGCGCATTAGCGACTAATCGCACTGTTGCGAGAAAAAAATAACGAGCGAACAACTCAGAATGACCCTTAATACTCATTGTTCCGGATTGGCCTCGGAGGGCCTGGTATTCAGATCTTCAGGAAATGCTCACAGAAGATCCGTGGCCTCTTCCTCCCAGGGAGGACCTGTTGCAGCAGGGGCCCTGCGTGTTCCAAGACTTACCGCGGTTACGTTTGACGGCATGGCGGTTGAACACCAAATCCTAGCTAGGAAAGGTATTCCGGGTGAAGTCATCCCTACTCTGATCAAAGCTAGGAAGGATTAACGGCGAAGCATTATCACCGTATCTGGAGGAAATATGTATCTTGGTGTGAAGCCAAGAATGCTCCTGCAAAAGATTTTCAGCTGGGTCGTTTTCTCCATTTTCTGCAGACAGGAGTGGATATGGGTCTAAAGTTAGGCTCCATTAAGGTGCAGATTTCGGCCTTATCTATATTCTTTCAGAAGGAATTGGCTTCTCTCCCAGAAGTCCAGACTTTTGTAAAGGGAGTGTTGCACAGCCAACCTCCTTTTGTGCCCCCAGTGGCACCGTGGGACCTTAACGTGGTGATACAGTTCCTCAAATCACACTGGTTTGAACCTCTTCAAACAGTGGAGTTAAAATTTCTCACTTGGAATGTGGTCATGTTGTTGGCCTTGGCATCTGTAAAGCGGGTGTCCGAATTGTCTCACAAGAGCCCCTATCTGATTTTCCATGTGGATCGAGCAGAGTTGTGTTATGCACACCAGTGCCTGCAGGAATGTACTGGTGTCTGAACTGTTAGGCACACCAGTGCCTGTAGGAATGTACTGGTGTCTGAACGGATAGGGATGCAAAACAAATTAACTCACAGACAGACTGGGGAATATGACATTACGTACACAGAAGGTGATAGGGTAACAAAATAAACACAAAGTGAACAGAGAAGCCCAGAGGCTAAGAAACTGGGTGTCTCCCTAGTATTAGTAATGCTCAGATGGAAAAAGCAAGATGTTGTGTTTTAATACGTAGAAAACCCGAAATGCTGTTGCTAGGGGCAACAGCAAAACCCTAAAGGGTTACCAACGGGTGTGGCAGTAAACTCCTTGGTCAGAGATGGAATGATAGACACAAGGAGAGTCTCCACAATCCTAATCCTCACTTGCAGTGCACAGGTTCAGCTTACTGCCACTAAACTGACACCTGAACACCTTGCACAGTGAGACAGGATTTAGGCAGGCAAGTCTGAGAATACAGCCGCAAACTTGCTAAGTTCACAGAGTAGCAAAAGAACCCCAGCAAGTTAAACGACTGACTCCAGTCTTACTGCTAGGTCTGGATTGGCAGAGTGTAGTACCAAATCCCCAGGCCTATTTGCAGTAAGCAACAACAAATACAAAGCTACACAGTACTGGCTAACTTTCAGGAACTGACTAACCAACAAAGATTCAGCAGCATCTGCTTAACCTGAGAAGAGGCCTTATATAGCAGGTGCTGTCCACGCCCCACTCAGACCTCACAGACTGTGAGCACAAAAACCAGCACCGAATCCCCTGCCGTGCACAGAGCCTGTAACCACTGCACAGCAAAAGACCCGAACCGGAGTATCAGCTGCGCTCAGGTTACTCCGCTAGCACTTGTCTCCCGGTTGCCATGACGACGTGGCAGCACAGGGCAGGAGACCCTAACAAGTTGAGAACTCGTCCTCAATATCTAACTAAGGTGGTTTCGTCGTTTCATATGAACCAACCTATTGTGGTGCCTGTGGCTACGGGTGACTTGGAGGATTCCAAGTCCCTTGATGTAGTCAGGGCATTAAAAATTTATGTAGCCAGGACGGCTTGGGTTAGGAAAACAGAGGTACTGTTTGTCCTGTATGCAGCCAACAAGGTTGGTGCTCCTGCTTCTAAGCAGACTATTGCTCGCTGGATCTGTAACACGATTCAGCAGGCTCATTCTATGGCTGGATTGCCGTTACCAAATTCTGTAAAGGCCCATTCCACTAGGAAGGTGGGCTCTTCTTGGGCGGCTGCCCAAATCGTCTCGGCATTACAGCTTTGCCGAGCAGCTACTTGGTCGGGTTCAAACACTTTTGCAAAATTCTACAAGTTTGATACCCTGGCTGATGGGGACCTTGTGTTTGCTCAATCGGTGCTGCAGAGTCATCCGCACTCTCCCGCCCGGTCTGGAGCTTTGGTATAATCCCCATGGTCATTACGGAGTCCCCAGCATCCTCTAGGACGTAAGAGAAAATAAGATTTTAAACCCACTGGTAAATCTTTTTCTACTAGTCCGTAGAGGATCCTGGGCGCCCGTCCCAGTGCGGACTGTTTCTGCAAGGCTTGTATATAGTTGTTGCTTATATAAGGGTTATGTTACAGTTGAGATCAGTCTCTGGCTGATGCTGTTTTATTCATACTGTTAACTGGTTTAGTATATACCATGTTGTACGGTGTGTATGGTGTGGGCTGGTGTGTATCTTGCCCTTAGATTAACAAAAATCCTTTCCTCGTACTGTCTGTCTCCCCTGGGCACAGTTTTTTAACTGAGGTCTGGAGGAGGGGCATAGAGGGAGGAGCCAGTGCACACCCATCTAAAGTCTTAGAGTGCCCATGTCTCCTGCGGAGCCCGTTTATACCCCATGGTCCTTACAGAGTCCCCAGCATCCTCTACGGACTAGGAGAAAAAGATTTACCGGTAGGTTTAAAATCTTATTTTTATGCCATCAGACCTCTGCACATACCCATCTTATGCCATCACACCCCTCCACATAGATAAGCGATAAGCATAATATGTGCATTGGTCATTGCTGCTGTAAGAATAAGGGGAAGCACTCACAGAACACAGAAGAGGATTGGGCAGTTTGCAATTTGCAGAGTGAGCCAAGACAGAGTGAGCCCCCACAGAAACACGGCTCACCCCCGCAAGGGACACTTCCAGGGCCGGCTCCAGGCCTACTAGCACCCTGAGCGAGAAAATGTAAAAGCGCCCCCCCCCCCCATGCGCGCGCCGAAGGCGCGCGCGCTCCCGGAAAAGTGGGTGTGGCCTCTGGAAAAGTGGGCGTGGACTCGTAACTTCATATCATCAAACTGTAAAAATATTTTCACACAATTAGCATCCTTACACATAGCCACAGTAGTGTTCCTTACACACAATGTCTCCAGTATAGTGCCAGATACACATAATGTGCAGTGCCAGATAGACATGACATGCCTCCCAGCAGTGCCAGCTACACATGACATGCCCCGCAGCAGTGCCAGCTACACATGACATGCCCCGCAGCAGTGCCAGCTACACATGACATGCCCCGCAGCAGTGCCAGCTACACATGACATGCCCCGCAGCAGTGCCAGCTACACATGACATGCCCCCCAGCAGTGCCAGCTACACAGGATAGTGTTCACTTTTTAGGGCATGGTGCTGATCACAGGGAGGGCACATTTTTAAGTTAGGAGGGCAAAATGATGTACATACTGCTTGTTGTTCCCACACCTATATGTCAAAGCATGGACAGTGCGCGCCGAAGGCGCGCAGCAAAAATTAAGGGGAGTTACTTCGTGGGGAAGGTACGTGGCCACATAATAGTGGCAATTTGCATTACACCACACAGTAGTGCAGCTAATACACTCTGCACCAGGTAGAACCTCCTATACACTTTGCGCCAGGCACAGCACTGAGACACATTGCCTAGCCACAGACGCCTAGCGGGAACACTACATGACATGCCCCCCAGCAGTGCCAGCTACACGCGACATGCCCCCCAGCAGTGCCAGCTACACGCGACATGCCCCCCAGCAGTGCCAGCTACACGCGACATGCCCCCCAGCAGTGCCAGCTACACGCGACATGCCCCCCCCAGCAGTGTCAGCTACACGCGACATGCCCCCCCCAGCAGTGCCAGCTACACGTGACATGTCCCCCCCCAGCAGTGCCAGCTACATAAATGGCCACACAGTGCCAGATATGCACCCACAGTTCAGATACATAAATGCCCCCAAAGTGCCAGATACATAAGTGCCTCCACAGTGCAGATATGCCCCCCACAGTGCCAGATACATGATGCCCCCGCAGTGCCAGATACATAAGTGCCCACACAGTGCCAGATATAAAAATGCCCACACAGTGCCAGATATGTCCCCACTGTGCCATATATAAAAATGCCCGCACAGTGCCAGATATGCCCCCACAGGGCCAGATACATAATGCCCCCACAGTGCAGATATGCCCCCACAGTGCCAGATACATAATGCCCCCACAGTGCAGATATGCCCCCACAGTGCCAGATACATAATGCCCCCACAGTGCAGATATGCCCCCACAGTGCAAGAAACATAATGCCCCCACAGTGCAGATATGCCCCCACAGTGCCAGATATATAATGCCCCCACAGTGCCAGATACATAATGCCCCCACAGTGCAGATATGCCCCCACAGTGCCAGATATATAATGCCCCCACAGTGCCAGATATATAATGCCCCCACAGTGCAGATATGCCCCCACAGTGCCAGATATATAATGACCCCACAGTGCAGATATGCCCCCACAGTGCCAGATATATAATGCCCCCACAGTGCCAGATATATAATGCCCCCACAGTGCAGATATGCCCCCACAGTGCCAGATATATAATGCCCCCACAGTGCAGATATGCCCCCACAGTGCCAGATACATAATGCCCCCACAGTGCAGATATGCCCCCACAGTGCCAGATACATAATGCCCCCACAGTGCAGATATGCCCCCACAGTGCAAGAAACATAATGCCCCCACAGTGCAGCTATGCCCCCACAGTGCCAGATATATAATGCCCCCACAGTGCAGATTTTAACTTACATGGCATTGTCACTGCAGACTGCGGTGCTGGGAGCCGGGAGGGGGAGTACTGCTGTGGGCGCAGGCAGGCGGGCAGGCAGGCGGGCGGGCGGCTGGGCGGATGAACGATTCCGTCTGCGCTGCGCGGCGCCGGCGTCTAACGTCAGACGCCGGCGCCGCACAGCGCGCTGCGCACACACACACAGTTTGAAGGATGGCTCCAGGCAGGAATATGGCGGCCGCAGCGTGCGGCGCCCTATAAGAGTGGCGCCCCGCGCGGCCGCTCCAGTCGAACATGCCTGGAGCCGGCCCTGGACACTTCTTTGGTATACTGTTGTTCACCTGGTAGTGCATTGGTCTGTACAGCCAGACGCTACTGCCAACATGGAGACTTGCACTGGCTAAGTATTGGCAGCAACAGCGATTTCCAGGTCAGCAGTGTGTGACTGTGACATGTGATCACGGGGAGCTATACACACTTACCAATTGGCCGCTTGATGTTTCTCAACTGGGCATTTCAAGTTGTACAGTCTGTCACGTGCTGGGTGTAGGCTGAAACTAGCGTTTACATATTATAGCAGCTGCGAATCCTGAACAAATCACAAACAGGACTGCAAATGCGTCCACCTCTGCTTCAGGTCCCCATGCGTCACTGCACACTGTAAGAACATTGCAGTGAATTATAATTAGTCCCAAGAGAATCTTTTAAAGTAGATAAGGTACTTACCACTGGCCAAACACACACGTTATAGAAACCCCAACACCACGTGTTCTCCCCTTCAGTGTTACTGTATGTATACCTTATATAGGCTGTATGCTGACTTATCAAGGGAACTTTTCCCTGATAAGACAATGTATTACAGGACTGGATGCAAAACGTACGAGAGAAACAAATCTAGAGCAATACCCCTTATATTTTTTTTTTTAATCTTTAATAGGTTGCACCGACTAGCAAAAACTCATCGTACATCCATCACAACATGAAGAGGCACTCAGGAGTGTATGTCTGACTATCTGATGGAGAGACATTACAGGCACCATCTAAGTCTGACAATTCTCTGGACGATTGTCCTGGCTCTATAACTGTGCTGTTTTCAAGATTGGCTCGCTGTGGTCAGCAGAAAACATACAGTCAGTGTTTCATCTCTTAACAAGTCATTATCAGGATGTGTTATGGAGAGTCAACACCGGAAGCAGCAGAATGTCCACAAACCATAACGCAGCTTGTGTCCCAATATACGGTAACTTTCACCACTGGATTATATCCTGGATTCTGACTGTCCTCCAGTGCTCACATTTTCTCTGGGGCCTAATCTTTATTCCGTAGAAAGAAAGAAAAGAAAATGATGTCATCGCCTGCAGTTCCATACATTTATTAAACGTTTTCAGGCACTAAGGAATATGGCTGTAGCAGCTGCATTTGCAGTCAGACCTTCATGGAGTTCCTGCAATTGCTACACTGTCGCATGCACCAGTCTAATGTCCAGGGGGAAGGGGTTGTCTATATTCTGGGGCAGGGTGTGTTAATGTCCCTGGGAGTGTGGGGGGGGGGGGGTGGATCACCTGCGCAGAGAATGGAAGCATCAAGAGAGGGATTGCTGAGTATTGGGGTGATAAGGACATGTTTGAAATGGGAGGGGAAGGTGTCTTAGGAATGAAAGCCGGAAGTGGTGTGCAAGGTGCAAGCAGGCATTGCGGGGGATGGAGTGGAGGAATAGCAAGGGAAGATTATCAGGGTGACAGACAGAGGAACCACCAACACTCCCATAACAAGCCCTCTGAACGGAACGCTGATCATTGGATCATCAATATGGTCTTGGAAATTTCAATTTCATATTCCCTGAGTACTGCTTCTTGTAATAATCACATCTGCTCGCACAGTGTTCCAAACCTTTATCCAGACTAAGTGGTTTTAAGAATGTACCTGATTTTTTTCAAGTTGTTTCTGTGTTCCATATGGATGAAGAGGTCATAGTAGCATCTCTCTGTCCTGTGCCTGAGGAAGGGGCCTGTTCAGTGAAACGCGTAGTGCTACTGAAGTGAAATGTAACCTTTTTATGACCTTGCTATATTTTGTGCTTTATTTTTATACATTTCAATATTTCTGGTCTTTTTTCTTTCAGTTCTTAGTAACACGTTTTATATGCATCTATTGATATTTTTACACTCATAGCTGATACTGTTGTTATATGTGTTTATTATATGAACAATGAAACGTTATTTATTGTGTAATGACAAGTGTTTCACTAAACTGGGACACTGTTGTACATTGAAATCTGAATAAGACATGTTAATTAAAGAAGATTGGACATTTTTATTTATATAGCTCAATATTAAGTAAAATCTTATTTTGTCTTCCAATATTAATTATCACACCAAACCTTTTTTATTTATGGCCATGGTACTCAATTGAATCATAATCAACAGAAATATTAACTGCTATGCAGGAGATAGCTTGTTATTCTCATGTCTCTGAAAACTATTTAGGGAAGTTTTATTACTACCAGTAGCTGCAGCCTACTAACCCTTGTGCCTACCAAACCCCTCTGTTCACTGTAAAGACTGCCAATGTCAAGTACTGTATATTAATTTAGAAGTACATTATTCTTATATCAATATAGAAATTTCTAAATGATGTCACATAGTTGTAACAAAAATATTTTTTATAAATCAACCCACATATCAAATTAGAAAAAAAATTACATACTATTGCGAATAAATAACTGCTCCCATATGTTACATGTTAAAGAAAATCAGCACTCTAACCCATAATATTAAATAGGAAAAATGTTACCCATTTTTGTATATTAAATTAAAAAAATAGAACTAATAGTGGCATCTTGTATTGAAGAAAAAAAGGACTTCATTTTATTAAATAATAAAGAGCTTTATCATGTTATATTAAATAGGAAATAGCTATACCTTCCTACATTAAATTAAAAAAAATACTCTTCTATTAAATGTGAAATAATTACATCCCCTTATCTTAAATATGAAATAACTTTACACCTTTATATTCAATAGTAAATAATTGGAAACCCTTATGTTAACTAGCACCTATCTTGTATTACATAAATTAATAACCCCTTATATTAAATAATAACTTTATAATTTCATATAAAATAACTGCCCACCTTATATTAAAAAATTAACTATGCATCTTATATTAAATAATAAATAACTCTATCCCATATATATCTAACTTTATAACTGTATCCCTTGATATTAAATTATAAAGATCTGTGCCATATTTTAGTAAACAAATAACCTTTCCCTTTATTTGAAAACATATATCTGCTCCCATATATTAAATAAGAACAAAATGAAAACATTACCAGATAGAGGTGAAACGCGTCCATTAATGTTTGCTTGCATGATGTGGTTATATGACTGAATAATTCCTACTGCTCTATATAACTGAATGAGTGAGTGTCTTCTGTGCTTCTACCTCTGTATTCTAAACCTGGACCAAACCCATCCAGACAGAGGAGCACCCAGCGGATGGATATTATTAACCTTACCCCTGGAATACTGTGTATTAGGTTATTTCACCATTTTTTCTTTAGAACGTCCTTAAAATCAAATTGCTTTGTTTTTTGAACATTCTATAATGGAAGTTTTTGGAATTAACATTTTTTTTTTGGGGGGGGGTATTTTTCTCTCTCCACCAGGGAATTAGAGTTGATTGGCTTTTATTATATTTAAAAAAAACAAGGTTAGTACATATGTGTTCATTGCCAGCCTTGTTTTCTGATCTCTAGGTATTATGTAGACGTATTGTGCTGTAAGTGGTTTTGATGATGTCACAGGAGAGGTGGCTGACGTTAGGTGACTGTAACTGTTACATGATGCTGAGAATGTGTTAGGATAATAGCAGCTATCTCCAGCACTGAGTGGGGAATGGTAGAAGAGGGTCAGTGACACTATAGGATGTGACTAAACATTCCCTTACTCCTCACGTAAAGATCTAATTACAGTTATTTTGCTGTGGACGACTTCTCTGCTCTTCCCACTACTTAGTACATCAGCCCTTTAGTCTGGGAACCGGTCATTAAATGTTAGCTAGAATCACCCACCCACCTTGTGGCTTCCTCTGCCTGCAGGCGGTAGATGGTGACCAGTGGTAGCGTTCAGAGAAGGGGACGGCAGGAAGAAATGAGCCCAGCACCACATCCTACTGTAGCTGGGGTAATGCAGTTACTGTGTTCTTAGTAATGTTACATGCAGTCATACAGTGTGAGGACACCTCACCTCACACACACACATGGAATCTCCCTTCTTCTATGGCTTACTGTTCCTCTACCTGCACAGCGGTAAGTCACATGCACCGATAATTACTCTGTAGTGGGCGGTGTCTATACTGCAGATCCAGTCACCAGAGACGTCTGGGGTGGTTATAGATATGTAACATATTTTACTTATTATGATAGGAGCTGTTTAAGTCACCGGTGACATAGAAACATAGAATGTGACGGCAGATACGAACCACTTGGCCCATCTAGTCTGCCCATTATTTTTTTATCCTTTAGGCAATCGCAACCCTTTTTGAACCTTAATTCTTTGTAATGATATTCATATGCCTATCCCAAGCATGTTTAAATTGCTCTACAGTCTTAGCCTCTACCACGTCTGATGGGAGGCTATTCCACTTATCCACTACCCTTTCTGTGAAGTAATTTCTCCTTTAAATTTCCCCTGAACCCCCCCCCCCCCCCGCCCCTCCAGTTTCAGTGTATGTCCTCGAGTTCTAATACTGCTCTTCCTTTGAAGAATGTTTCCCTCCTGAACTTTGTTAAAACCTTTGGTATATTTGAAAGTTTCTATCATGTCTCCCCTTTCCCTTCTCTCCTCCAAACTATACATGTTAAGATCTTTTAGCCTTTCCGAGTAAGTTTTGTGATGTAGGCCATGCACCATTTTAGTTGCCCGCACCAGTTATCATGTTTTATATGTGGAAATAAAGCCCTTTTTTGGGGGGGTGGAAAAGGACATAAACCGTCTTTACATTGTAACATCTTTCACCCTAGTACTGTAGTCATCATTCCTTAATGTCCTGTTTAAGCGGCAGATTCAGTTTAGCTCGGAAGGCGCCTGTCAGGCCCGGGTGTTTTTGTGAATCCGTTAACCCGGGACCAACCACAGGTGTAGGTGCTGGGCTATGAAGAAAGCAGGGAGGACGAAGAAAGTTCCGCTTCATATATTTATTCAAAATAACAATTCAGTAAAGAGTTAACTGACAAGTTGTTAATCATCATATTATACTGAAGTATAGCAGGAATAATATGCAAGAGAAAACTCAAAAATAAATAAAAGAAATGTTCATGGAAACATATGCAAAACAAGCTGATGAATAAATGTTGGATTGTCCAAATATAAACAAGCTTTGATGCAGAATGTGATTAACTGGATAATGCAGACATGAAGAGATAACTGTAAGGATTTGCAATGGAGTTTTGAGAGTTAACTGAGAGACTGTGAAGAATTATCCTTGTTATGACAACATAGCAAATATAAACAAGCTTTGATGCTGAACTGCAGAATGTGATTAACTGGATAATGCAGACATGAAGAGATAACTATAAGGATTTGCAATGGAGTTTTGAGAGTTAACTGAGAGACTGTGAAGAATTATCCTTGTTATGACAACATAGCAAATACAAACAAGCTTTGATGCTGAACTGCAGAATGTGATTAACTGGATAATGCAGACATGAAGAGATAACTGTAAGGATTTGCAATGGAGTTTTGAGAGTTAACTGAGAGACTGTGAAGAATTATCCTTGTAATGGCAACATAGCAAAAAGTACTGAATTGGGGTACTTGCGGGTTCCGGAGATCACTGTGAAACTGTAGTAGAAGACAAGGTGATGAATGGGTTAAATGCAGAGTTGAATAAACGAACAGCTGAGGGAAATGAGATCCTCCAGACTTAGTAGGATAGGCAGACTGACAAGGTAACCTCATGCAAGACTCTGGGAATTCAACTGTTTCCAGTAGGTGAGCAATTAACTGACAGCACAGCGGAGAGCCGGTGGATCTTTCAGCAGTGAAGGCTGCAGACGGACCTCTGGGAACGGAGGCGATATCTGGACCACGGGAATCACAGGAATGCACGGAGAGAGCTCAGAGCTAGAGCACAGCGTTGATACAACAAAGCACTGGCCCAGAGTAACATAGTCCCAGCCTACTTAAAGGCAGCACAAGCACGGGATTGGCTTACAGGTGTTTTCACAAGTGCTCTGTATTAGCTATTTGGTCTCCAACATGGCCACCTCCTATACAGCAGACACACCGCAGTGCCTTAGGCCATTTGGTCCCCGCACTCACAGTTCCCAGACTCTGCATTACCTGTGCCATTGATCACGCCACGTCCCCACACGGGCACACAGCACCGCGAGCAACCGCACTGACAACGGATGAACCCCAGAACCCGCAAAGGTGAGAGACCGGTTCGTGACAGCGCCTCTGCGCAGTAACTCCCAGCAAGCCGGCGGCCTATGGAGGCACGAGCAGAATTAGCTGACCGTAAATGACAATATCTAGGTCGACCACTGTTGGTCGGCAGGGTTTCTAGGTTGACAGGGTCTCTAGGTCGACATGAGTTTTTTTTTTTTATCTTTTATTTTTTTTACTTTTTCATACTTAACGATCCACGTGGAGCGAGGCACCTTGCCCGGAGCATGCACTAATTGGGGTTCCCGGTCAATGTACGACGAAAACAACACCAATTTTTTTTTCAAAACTCATGTCGACCTGAAACCCTGTCAACCTAGAATTCCTGTTGACCTGGTTACTGTGGACCAATACTGGTCGATCAAGACACTGTTGACCTAAGTGTGGTCGACCTTCCATACCACACCCCATAATGGAAGCCTTGCTATAACTCCCCAAGTGGTGTCATTGTGGCCCCTCATTTATAGGCTGCTGGTGTCTGTTCTCCGCCATCCACTCTTGTGTTAGTAAATAGCTGGTTTACGCCAGTCAGTAATTACTATTACACTATTACTGAGCAGCATGTATAATGTCACTACTGGGGGAAACTGTTACATTCTATTGTATTTGTGATAAATCCATTCATATTTCTGCATTAGGTGTGTCAGGTGAAACGCTCTGCGGAGAGAGGAGAAACGTGTCTGGCATAGAGGGAGGAGAGGTGACGCTACCTGTGGGTGAGACTGGGATCAGAGACATCTCCTGGGTGGCTGGTATGAGACTCATTGTTATAACAGAGCCGGGTAAACCTGTTGTTGTACGAGAGACGCTGTATAGAGGACGACTGAGCGTCACAGCGGATGGATCATTAATTATCAGTAATCTGTCCAGAGACGACCAGGGGATCTATACAGCTAATATACAGAGACAGCTATCAGGACCTTGTATACAGATATATGATCTCAGAGTATATGGTAAGTTGTTATAAATTGCTAAACTATTTGCGGACTATGTTATATATATATATACACTAATCATCTGTCATCTCAGGACAACATCTGTAACCCGGTTGGCCTTGGCCCACTGTTCCCCAATTCCCTGGCCAACCATGATGAATATGGAGACACTGGTGAGGTTGTCCGTCACTATTGGAGAGACACCATGTTGCCCAAGTGTTTTCAGGGCGGGTGTGTGACGTCCGCTCCGCCGCCGATCAGCCTGACTATCGCACTGTGGGAGTAGGTCCCGGCTGCGCACAGACTGGAATAATCATTAGAAGGTGAGTGAGTTTCGAACAGATTTGCAGCTGACCGGCGTTTACAAAGCTTTTCGCGCGGTGTACGCAGACTTGCACGGGGCGAGTGTTCACTCTGTCTGGGCAGCGACTATCCGATCGCAAATCTCCAAGTTCACCGAGGAGCGATCGGGTCTGAATTAGATCTTAGTTAGAAAATACTTAAAACCAAACTACTTGGTTTTTGGAACATTCTCTTATGGAAGTTTTTGGAATTGTTATTTTTCTCTCTTCTCCTGGGAATTAGAGCTGATTGGCTCTTATTATTCTGAAAAAACAAGGGGCGTGATTCAGACTTGATTGCTGGGGAGATAACTTGCTGTCCTGCGTTCAGATAGTCGCTGCCCATGGGGACATTTAAATTCACCTGTGCAAGTGTGCGATCCCATGTGTACGCCAAGCTGCGAAAATTCAGTGTGTGCGGTCTCTGCGCAGCCCAGGACCTACTCCTACAATGCTATGGGAAGAGGCTGATCGGGGCCGGAGCTGACGTCACACACCCTCCCTGAAAACGCTTGGGAACACCTGTGTTTTTCCGGACACTCCCAGTAAACGGTCAGTTTCCACCCACAAACGGCGATACCTGTTGTTTGGTGACGCACATGCGCATTGCGGTGCATGCGCAGTCTGTTGCTAATCGCGCACTGAGCAAAAACACACAGCAGCGATCAAGTCTGAATCGGCCCCAAGGTTAGTACATACTGTATGTGTTCATTGCCAGCCTTCTACGTCTGTTTCCTGATCTGTAGGTATTATGTAGACGTATTGTGCTGTAAGTGGTTTTGATGATGTCACAGGAGAGGTGGCTGACGTTAGGTGACTGTAACTGTTACATGATGCTGAGAATGTGTTAGGATAATAGCAGCTTTCTCCAGCACTGAGTGGGGAATGGTAGAAGAGGGTCAGTGACACTATAGGACAGAGGTTCTCAAACTCGGTCCTCAGGACCCCACACAGTGCATGTTTTGCAGGTCTCCTCACAGAATCGCAAGTGAAATAATTAGCTCCACCTGTGGACTTTTTAAAATGTGTCAGTGAGTAATTAATACACCTGTGCACCTGCAGGGTGACCTGCAAAACATGCACTGTGTGGGCCCCCGAGGACTGAGTTTGAGAACCTCTGCTATAGGATGTGACTAAACATTCCCTTACTCCTCGTGTAAAGATCTAATTACAGTTATTTTGCTGTGGACGACTTCTCCACTCTTCCCACTACTTAGTACATCAGCCCTTTAGTCTGGGAACCTGTCATTAAATGTTAGCTAGAATCACCCACCTGGTGACTTCCTCTCCCTGCAGGCGGTAGATGGAGACCAGTGGTAGCGTTCAGAGAAGGGGACGGCAGGAGGAAATGAGCCCAGCACCACATCCTACTGCAGCTGGTGTAATGCAGTTACTGTGTTCTTAGTAATGTTACATGCAGTCATACAGTGTGAGGACACCTCACCTCACACACACACATGGAATCTCCCTTCTTCTATGGCTTACTGTTCCTCTACCTGCACAGCGGTAAGTCACATGCCCCGGTAATTACTCTGTAGTGTGCGGTGTCTGTACTGCACATCCGGTCACCAGAGACGTCTGGGGTGGTTATTATAGCAGTGATGTGCAGTGGGATGAGGCAGAGCCCTTCCTGTCATACTGACATTTGTGCCAGAGTTTTAAATGTATAAAGTATATGAAAAATACAAAGAATATGTTTGAAATATCTTCTTTGCATTATTCTAAAAAATTTTATAGTCAAAACGCTGGAGTAAAAAGTCTCTGGTAGGTGAGGCAGTGCCCCCCCTCCCCCGCCTATCATTTCTGCACATCTCTTATCAAAACACAAAAAAAATTCCAGGAGTTTATACTGCTGCACCTGTGTATAATGCCCACATGTATATACTGCTGCACCTGTGTATAATGCCCACATGAATATACCGCTGCACCTGTGTATAATGCCCACATGTACAGTATATACTGCTGCATCTGTGTATAATGCCCACATGTACAGTATATACTGCTGCACTTGTGTATAGTGCTCGCATGTATATACCACTGCACCTATGTATAATGCGCACATGTATATACTGCTGCACCTGTGTATAATGCATATATATATATATATATACACACCACTGCACCTGTGTATAATGCCCACATGTATATACTGCTGCACCTGTGTATAATGCCCACATGTACAGTACATACTGCTGCACTTGTGTATAATGCCCGCATGTATATACCACTGCACCTATGTATAATGCCCACATGTATATACTGCTGCACCTGTGTATAATGCATATATATATATATATATATATATATATACATATATACACACCACTGCACCTGTGTATAATGCCCACATGTATATACTGCTGCACCTGTGTATAATGTCCACATGTATATACTGCTGCACCTGTGTATAATGCCCACATTTATATACTGCTGCACCTGTGTATAATGCCCACATGTATATACTGCTGCACCTGTGTATAATGCCCACATGTATATACTGCTGCACCCATGTATAATGCCCACATGTATATACCCCTGCACCTGTGTATAATGCCCACATGTATATACTGCTGCACCTGTGTATAATGCCCACATGTATATACCGCTGCACCTGTGTATAATGCCCACATGTACACTATGTACTGCTGCATCTGTGTATTATGCCCACATGTACAGTATATACTGCTGCACTTGTGTATAATGCCCGCATGTATATACCACTGCACCTATGTATAATGCCCACATGTATATACTGCTGCACCTGTGTATAATGCCTATATATATATATATATATATATATATATATAATGTATATACTGCTGCACCTGTGTATAATGCCCACATGTATATACTGCTGCACCTGTGTATAATTCCCACATTTATATACTGCTGCACCTGTGTATAATGCCCACATGTATATACTGTTGCACCTGTGTATAATGCCCACATGTATATATTGCTGCACCTGTGTATAATGCCCACATGTCTATACTGCTGCACCTGTGTATAATGCCCACATGTCTATACTGCTGCACCTGTGTATAATGCCCACATGTCTATACTGCTGCACCTGTGTATAATGCCCACATGTATATACCGCTGCCCCTGTGTATAATGCCCACATGTCTATACTGCTGCACCTGTGTATAATGCCCACATGTCTATACTGCTGCACCTGTGTATAATGCCCACATGTACACACTGCTGCACCTGTGTACAGGGCCGGCGCCACCATTAGGCAGCTTTAGGCAGCTGCCTATGGGCGCCGGCCACTGGGGGGCGGCGTCGCACACTGCCGATGAAAGATTGCGTCCTTCATTTCCTTAGCTCAGCTGAGCTCTCCGTTTAGAGAGAGACTGAGGAGCAGGGATGCTGTGGCTGACCAGCTGTTATCAGCCGCCACGGCACTGATGTAAGTCAGTGTAACATGCGTAGCACTGTGTGCTGACTGCTCCTGTCTGCAATCCCCTTCTGTCTCCGCGATAGAACCCAGCATATTCCCGCCCTGCACCACACCAGCCGAGACCCTCATGTTACCCAGCGCCACTCCTCCTGCGATTACATCCATCATTTTATCCACCCCTGCCTCCCGTGATTGCCTGCTGAATATTACCAGCGCCCCCTTCTCTCGCAATTGTCTTCATGTTACCTGCCCCCTCCCGCAGTTGCATCACACTTTTTACCCGCCCTCTGCTGCCTCCCGCGATTGCATCCTGCATATTACCAGGGCCCCTTCCCATGAGCGCCTCCCGCATATTAAACACGCACAATCCCTCCTCGATTGCCGCCCACGTGTTACCCGGCCTCCCTCCCGTGACTGCATCCCCCCGTGTCCCGATTGTCTCCTGCATGTTTCCCGCCCCCCTGCGATTCCCTCCAGCATATTACACCCCTCACGATACTACCCTCCTGAGTCCCGCATGTTACCCGCTCCCGCAGTTCCCTACCGCATATTAACCTCCCCCTCCCACGATTGCCTTCCAGGATTGCCTCCAGCATATTACACACACCACTGCGAATGCATCCCGAATATATAAAATCCCCTACGATTGCCATATTGTCCTGCATATTAGATCCCCCCTCGCGATTACACCCCCACAGTGCGATCACATACCCCACATATATTCTCTCCCCCCCCCCCCCCCCCCCAGGGCCGCCATCAAGGGGGTGCTTTGGGTACACTTGTCCCGGGCCCAGTCACTCTGACAGAGAGTGGAGGGCCCGGGCTGCTCATACTGCCCGCCACCGCCGGTGGGAGTGTCTGCGGCCGCCACTGTTAATATTACTCTTTGCATTGGCAGTATTGCCACAGGCCGCCAATGCCGGTATTCTCAAATACCCTGCGCCACTTCCCTACTCCTGTCATCGCCGGGCCGCAGGTTGCGCCCCGCCGCAGGTCCTTCCAAGCAAGCTGCAGGTAAGATCCCTGCCAACTTGCTGTTCAATAAAGTTATTGTAGGATGTGGCGTGACATCATGACGCTCCAGTGAAGAGAAGAGGAGCCGCTGTGCCGGACTGAAGAGCTCAGGATCAGACGGAATGGGAGAGAGGACGTTGGATTTTCGCAGCAAGGGGTAAGTATGTATTTTTGTAATTGTTGTGAGAGAGGCAGAAGGGGGCCCGGGGCTGGATGTCATCAATAATATTATAGAACTGGAGGAGGACACAGCACACAGGGGGGCCTCTATGTGCACCACTGCAGCACTGACTAAAATATTTTTTAGGGAGAGGGGGGCCCTGCCTATTTTGTCAGTCCCAGGCCCTGCTCCCCCCCCCCCCCCCCCCATGTTACATTCAATACATACTAAAAACATTCTATACTCCTAACAGCTTCATTGTAGACTGCCTTTGTGCCTGGGGGGATGGTATCGGGACCCCAGCACTTGGGATGCCGGCAGTCAGAATACCGACAGTGGCATCCCAATGTCAGAATCCCTTACACTTGCTGGATAAGTATGTTACCCTTAATTCCTTACCTCCCTAACCCTCCTTACCCACAGCCTTACCCTCTCCAGAGGTGCCTAACCCACCTTCCCCACAACCTAGCCCTAACCGTCTATCCCCCACTCCCTAACCCTCCCCAGTGGTGCCTAACCCTCCCTCCCCGAAGTCTAACCCTAACCCTCCCCAGTGGTGCCTAACCCTCGCTCCACAAAGTCTAACCCTAACCCTCCCGGGTGCTGCCTAACCCCCCTCCGCACAGCTAATACCTAACATTCCCTCTCCTGCAGCCTAACCCTAAACCTCCCCAGTGGTGCCTAACCCTCCCTCCCCGAAGTCTAACCCTAACCCTCCCCAGTGGTGCCTAAGCCTAACCCTCGCTCCACAAAGTCTAACCCTAACCCTCCCGGGTGCTGCCTAACCCCCCTCCGCACAGCTAATACCTAACATTCCCTCTCCTGCAGCCTAACCCTAAACCTCCCCAGTGGTGCCTAACCCTCCCTCCCCGAAGTCTAACCCTAACCCTCCCCAGTGGTGCCTAAGCCTAACCCTCGCTCCACAAAGTCTAACCCTAACCCTACCAGGTGGTGCCTAACCCTAGCACCCCCTCCCCACAGCCTAAACCTTACCCTCCCTCTCCCGCAGCCTAACCCCAAGGTCACTGTTTAATTACTAGCTGTGAATGTGACTTTAAAGCAAAACAGGTAATCAGACTTCTTTTGTAAAATTAAGTGTGTTGTTTGTTTAAACCCTAATATTAAGCATGTTTTGTGTGATTTGCATATGACAATAGTATGCTAGAACTGACTATCAAATAGAATTTCATCTTTATTACTCATATTCTGTGCAATATTCAGTGACAATCCGCTCTCCTCTTTTAGGTGAAGCTTTTAAGCACAAAAATAGGTCTATTTTGTAGCATCACCCATCTTATAGTACAGACATAGGCAGCCATTGGCACTAGCGCCACAAGTGCAAGCAGATACTGTGAGTGGTACCTGGAGAGGCTATGCTATTCCTACTATACACTAAGCAAGATGCAATGCTCTTCCCCCTTCACTCAGAAGGTGGAGTGTACTAATTTCCACATGCTGCTTGCGATATTTGCACATTATTAATGCTGCAATGTTCTAACTCACCGACTTCCTTATCGCCGGTATGTACTAAGATTTGTCTGCCTGCGCTTCCATTGCGGTCACAGACTTCTTTGCAGGTTGAACACTCTGCTAGTATGTCAAGCAGCTTGTGGATTAGGATAATAATGTATCATTCCAATGTTGCTAGCATGCTGCCAGTACTGTGTGGTTAAAATCAATTAAAGGTTTGTTACTTTGTTATAACTCGAGTGCCATTAGACTGATACATTATTATTCTAATCCACAATTTGCTTTCAGCATATTCTTTTGATGCATGTAACTGTTTCTAAATTGATTGCCAATATAGCAATTCATAAATACGACACTCTCCTGATACTATACTATTTTACTGCCCTGGTGCCTTCCAGGGTATTTTCATTTTCACACCACATATAAGCTTTCCAAAAATGGCGGCACTCTCGGGACTATATAAATGAACGTCAAAGACACTAAGGCCTGTTCAACATTTCGGTTCGCTGGACCTTTATCAAGAAACCGGGTACTAGATAAAGGTCCAGCGGACCGAAACGGTGAACAGACCTTAGTGTCTTTGACGGTCATTTATATAGTCCAGAGAGTGCCGCCGTCTTTGGAAAGCTTTATATATATATATATATTATATGTAGCCATGCCCATCTATGTCGCGATGCATGTGCACAGGTATTAGGGCATAATGCGAATGTGCTACACTGCGACTGGCCACATCAGTGTGGCGAGTCACAAGTGAGGTGTGTTCGCATTATGCCACGATGCATGCATACGCATCGCAGCATAGATGAGCATGGCTACATCTGTGTGTGAGCAGCGCGGGGGGGGGGGGTGGTATCGGGGGATACAGGGGCAGTATTGTGTAGCTTTGCCTAGGGTGCCTAGAAACCTTGCACCGGCCCTGCCTGTGTATAATGCCCACATGTACACTGTGGCATATATATTGCGTGTAAATTTGGCTCTGGTGCTAGTCAGTGCCTCCTGAGCCATTTAGCTCACCGTACGTCCCTGGGTTATAGATATGTAACATATATTACTTATTACTATGGGAGCTGTTTAAGTCACCGGTGACACCAGTTATCATAAATGTTTTATTTGTGGAAACAGTTTTTTGTTGTTGTTTTTTTTCTGGATACATTTTCCTTTAACAATAAAGGGAGATAATCAGTCTTTACATTGTGACATCTTTCTCCCTAGTGTTCATCATTCCATAAGGTCCTCTTAAAGCGGCAGATTCAGTTTAGCTCAGAAGGCGTCTCTGCGCAGTAACTCCCAGCAGGCCGGCAGCCTATGTAGGTGCGAGCAAAATCGGCTGACCGTAAATGGCGGGAAAATGCGCAACATGAGCTGCCAACGGCAGAATGCTAATCAGGGCACAGTCAGATCACTTCTCTAGATCTGCGGAGATTTCTCCATCCCAGGGAACATCCAGGTCACATATACATATTACTATAGTATGCATGACATCACATAATGGAAGCCTTGCTATAACTCCCCAAGTGGTGTCATTGTGACCTCTCATTTATAGACTGCTGGTGTCTGTTCTCCGCCATCTTCCCTTGTGTTAGTAAATAGCTGGTTTACACCAGTCAGTAATTACTATTACACTATTACTGAGCAGCATGTATAATGTCACTACTGGGGGGAACTGTTACATTGTATTGTATTTGTGATAATTCCATTCATATTTCTGCATCAGGTGTGCCAGGTTCATCCTGCGGGGAGAGGAGAGAAGTGTCCGGCATAGAGGGAGGAGATGTGACGCTACCTGTGGGTGACACTGGGATCAGAGACGACATCTGGGTGACTGATATGAGACTTATTGCTAAAACAGAGCCCGGGAATCCTGTTATGGTTCATAATAATCTGTATAGAGGACGACTGAGCGTCACAGCGGATGGATCATTAATTATAACTAATCTGTCCAGAGAAGACCAAGGAAACTATACAGCTAATATCCGGAGACAGATATCAGGACAGTGTACACAGATATATGATCTCACGGTGCACGGTAAGTTATCATTTGCTAACTATATTATATACACGCTAATAATGTTACATCTTGGGACAACCTCTGTGACCCGGTTGGCCCTGTCTCACTGTTAATAGTATTCCAAGTTTAAACCATCCACATCCTAATTATTAGCATAACCGATACATTTAATGAAAAAGTCTTACTCTTGTATAGAAAAAATCTATTCACAGTCACAATGTTAAAAGAACAATAATACATAAATCCCATCAGTTTCACAGGAAAGTATTTTAAATCAGTCCAGTTTGTATTCAGTAAAGCATATTCCTTCGATGTCGTGTATTCATTATGCGATACAGTGGTAGCATATAAAATGAATCCAACGCGTTTCGTCCCGAAGGACTTCTTCAGGGGTACAGAATCTGGATGATAAAAAAGAACAACTAAGAATATGTACATTGACAATTTTACAAAGACAATAGACAATAGAATTCACAATACATACCAAATGCCCATACAAAGTGTAGTAAGTATGACTTGATAGAATAAATACACCACTGTTTGTACCAGCTGTGAATTAATCTAAAAACTTTAAAATAATATTGTGCATTAATTGGGCATCATGTTTTTTTCCAATATATATTTTGAAGTCCAGAAAATATAACAATCAATGTCAGAAATAAGCATAGTACCCATTCTAAGATAAAGACCGATAAGGTCCAAGACCTACAAGTTATGTGGACAACGGGATCTAAAACAAAACCTCATTTTTACATTTTGTAGTACAAAATAGGAGAACTGTAGATGACAGTGTAATATAAGTCTTGGAAAAGCCAAATCACAGAGCTATCTATCACCAATTTGATACAGAAACAAAAATACAAACAGTACAAACCATATAACATATCAATACGTTCTCCCCGGTGGGGAACGTGTAACTAGAAGTAAAAGAAACAAAAAGACAAACATAAAAAAAGAAAAACCCGAGGGGACCGCCGACCCATCCATGGAGACATCAACAGAGCGAGAGAAGATATGTAGGCAACGGAGGATCATAGAGAGGATGTAGAGGGAAGGGATAAGGAGGGCTAAGGGAGGCAGCATCAAGAGTCGTAGCATTAGAGAGAGGAAAACCAGAAAAGCAAAGAATTGGAGAGGATTATATGGATACGGGAGAGAAATGGGAGGGCCATCATATAAGAGTTGATGTCCGTACCACGTGGTGCTTTGAAAACTTTGTTTAACAGCCAATTTTGTCAGGGTGGGCAATCTGTTTATAAATCGTCCCCAACATTTAAACAACGCAGGAGTTAGTAATTCTTTATTTATAGACGTTTCCAGCCAGTCCATTGTGAATAGGAAGAGGAGTCTAGAGGTAGCCAGTGGCAGTGTGGGAGGGTTGTCGGAGATCCATTGCTGGAGAATGGCTTTCCTGCCTACCGCTGAGAGAATCACTATCAATTTTGTGTCCTGGGGGGAAAGGTCAGGTTGATCTAGGGTATGACCAAAGAAAGCGCAAGGGGCAGTGCATTGGAAGTGTAAACCTAACTCGGAGGCACCATATATCTGTAGTTCAGCCCAAAACGCCTGAATGTGAGGACAGTGCCAAAAGCAATGCATAAGATCCGCGACTGGCGCAGAGCATTTCAGGCATTTTGCCGAGTCAGATAAACCCATCAAATGACTCCTCTTTGGGGAGATATAGGCTCTATGTAATATCTTGTAGGACATTTCCTGGTATAAGCTAGCCGGAATAAGTTTAAGGGAGGCTGTGAAACTGTCCATTATGGCTTCTGGAGACATAGAAGGAATGTGAAAGGACCATGTCTGTACTTGGGGCAGATCAGTAGTGCAGATATGTTCTACACGAATGCGGGCATATAGAGATGAGATGGAGCATGTCCCAGAGTGTGGAAGCACGTCTAGACTGTTAACAAAGTCTGATGAGCTGAGATGGGAGAGGACTGAATGTACATAGTGTGAAGCTTGAAAGAAGTAGAATCTGTGGTTAGGGTTAATGTCATATTTGGCTAGTGCTTCAGTAAAAGTGAATGTTTTTTTCCTAGAGTCGAGGAAGTCACCGACTCGTGTGAGACCAGCAGTATGCCAAGCATTGAAAGGATATGAGGCCTGACCCTGTTGAAAGTGTAGGTTACCAAGGAGAGGAAGAAATAGGGAGTAGGTGTGCTGTAATTTTAGAGATTTTCTGGATAATTTCCGTGCCACCGCAGTGGATGTTAGGAGTATATTGTCCAGAAAAGTAGCCGGCAAGTCAGATTTGGATGCATGTAGGACAAAGCTAAGAGACAGAGGGGCGCAGAGTTGGGAATCAATCAGCGAATCGGTAAAGACCGATGTACCCTTGAGCCAATCCACTGCGAAACAGAGAAGACAGGCTCTGTTGTACTGCTCTATGTCCGGCAGATTCAGCCCTCCATTCTGTACCGTCTGGGATAATTTAAAGAGGCTTATTCTGGGTCTTTTACTGGCCCAGATGAATTTAGAAATAGATGAGTTAATGAGGGAAAGGTCAGATTTAGAGAGCATGACAGGTACCATCTGAAGGACATAGAGCAATTTGGGGAAGCTAGCCATCTTCACCAGATTACAGCGACCCATAAGATTAAGGGGTAGTTTTTGCCACAGCGCCAATTCAGTTTGGATTTTAGCGAGGATGGGATATATGTTGTCAGAGTAAAGACGAGCAGGGTCAGAAGGGAGAAGGACTCCAAGAATGTAATATGAGCGGGGGCCCACCGAAATGGAAAAGGAGTGTCCCATCCTGTAGTAATCTGGGGGATAATAGCCAATGCCTCTGATTTATCAAAATTAACCGAGAACCCTGCAAAGGAGTAAAAATGAGAGATAGCGTTCTGCAATGCCATGACGGATTGTCTCGGGTTGGAGGTGAGAAGAAGGATGTCATCTGCGAATGCCATCAATTTAACCTCTCTGTTACCAATTTTAACCCCTCGAAAAACCGGGAGGTTAAGGATGTAACGTATAAAGGGCTCTAGAGCTAGATTAAATAGGAGGGGGGAAAGAGGGCAACCCTGTCTGGTTCCTCTTTCAAGGATAAAGGGAGATGAGGAAATGTTATTGACTATCACCTGCGCAGTAGGAGTATCATAGAGGGAGTCAACAAGGCCACGAAAGTTATCACCAAATTTCTGGTATGACAAAACTCTTGCGAGGTGAGGCCAGGCAATCTTATCGAAAGCCTTTTCCGCGTAAAGGTTTATTAAGACATTATCCATGATATTATGAGAGCGTGAGTACGTTATAGCTGCCAAGGCAGTCCGAATGCCCTGCACAGATTGCCTATGTCTAATGAAGCCCAGCTGCGCAGGCGATATAATACGAGAGAGACAGAGTTGTAATCTATTGGCCATCAATTTCGTAAGGATTTTAAAATCCTGATTAAGGAGGGAAATTGGCCTGTAAGAGCCAGGTAGGGAAGGGTCCTTTCCAGGTTTCGCTATGACTATAATCGTGGCCTTGTTAAATCTAATTGGGGTTTGTTTGGAGGTAAGGATGTGGTTATAAAGAGACGTGAGGGTAGGGGCTAGCTCATCACGAAGCATTTTATAAAACTCTGCGCCAAAGCCATCAGGACCGGGGCTTTTGTTATTCGGTATAGTCTTAATAACATCAACAACTTCTTCGACTTTGACCAGACTCTCTAGAGAGTCTTTCTCCTCTTGAGTCAAAACGGGGAGAGCAGCCTCCTCTAAAAAGGAGAGGTTGGCATCCAAGTCGTCAGGGTCCTTGGTGTACAGAGATTGATAAAAGTCCCTAAATCTAGTGCAAATGATTTCGGGGTCAGTATTTAGCGTGCCCGAGCTGTTGATTGCGGTTACCCATGTGCGTGCTTTAGGACCTTTAATCAGATTGGCCAGCAGTTTGCCTGATATATTGCCCCACTTATGGAGCCTGTTACGTTGATAATCACAGGATAATTGGGCTCGTTCTGTGAGGAATGTGTCGTAGACAAGTTTGGCTGAGAGATATGCTTCTTTGTGGGCGGGGGTATCGTGTTGGGTGTATCTTCTATATGCAGAGGTAAGCGTGGTACTCAAGGACTGTAATTGAGAAGAAAACTTCCGTCTAGAGTGAGTGTATGACATAACATGTCCTCGGAGGACAGCCTTAGCCGCTCCCCAGAAGACTGGTGAGTCTAGACTCTGATCCTTGTTATCTAAAGTGTAATTGAGCCAGGATTGCTTCATGTGAAGAAGGAAGTCAGTAGATTGGCGTAAATAGGCAGGGAAATGCCAACGGGGTGGACTGCGGGGGGACATGGCTAATTGGATATGGATAGATACAGGGGCATGGTTGGATATAATGATGTTGTCAATGGAGGTGTGGGTAAGGAGGTGAGTGGCAGTGAATATATAATCAATTCGAGAGTGAGAAGAATGAGGATGGGAATAGAAAGAAAAGTCCTTCTGAGTGGGATGGAGTATCCGCCAGGGGTCCAAGAGGTCTAACTGGGAGCAGAAGGAAAATAGAAGTTGTGTGAAAGTCGTAGCGGAGGAGGCACTTACCCTGGATCTGTCCATGGATGGGTCGACCACTAGATTGAAGTCTCTGCCGACAATTAAATTCTGGCTGCCCCAGGTAAAAAGGGTCGTTAAAAGGTCTGCAAAAAAAGAATTGGGTAAGATGTTGGGTGCATAGAGGTTGAGAAGGGTATAAACAACATCATTAATACATACGTCTAATAACAGAAATCTACCCTCAGGGTCATGACGCTTTCTCAAAATAGAATATTGGAGATTGGCGTGAAACAATATCGCAACCCCCCTAGACTTAGAATGGTATGGAGATGAGATACATTTCCCTATCCAAGGGGCTCGAAGGGTATGTCTAGGATCGTCTAACCAGTGGGTCTCTTGGAGGAACATGATATGAGGAGACATGTGTTTCAGGTGAGTGATCACCTTCTTCCTCTTAACCGGGTGATTGAGGCCCTCAACATTCCATGCGGAGCAACGTAGTAGTTGTATCTCCGTCTACATGAGGGTGTGGGTGGGTGTCAGTAGACATGTCAACCCACCCCTACCGGGAAAAAGCAAGAAAGGAATATGGAAAATGAAGTAGGGTCCCACCCCGTCCCAGCGAGCGGGGAGGGGATCCCCCAATGGGGGGAAGGGGCTCCAGCACAGGCAGGTAAACCTAACAAAACATATAAACAATAACAAAAACATCAATAAACAACAAGAAGTGTAGACAAGAATTCAAGAGTGTGTCAATCACCCTTCTCAAAAACATTATGTGAGGCCCGAGTGCAGACTCGAGCAGCGGTGAGCTACTAACAGGTATAGTCATGCAGTGATCAAGTGTCAGCTATGGTGAAATGTAATTTGGCCTCCTCAGGATCCTCAAAGAAACGTGGCCGACCATCTTCGAAAACTCTGAGGCGGGCAGGGTAGAGTAATGAAAACTTAATCTTCGCGTCAAAGAGGTGTTTGAAGATGGGAGCAAACTCTCTGCGCTTAGCAGCTACCAATGCGGAAAAGTCCTGGAAGATGAGGAGGCGTTCTCCAATGATAGAAAGGCTGGCAGCTTTGCGGTAGTGGTCGAGAAGTCTCGATTTGTCCTCATAGTTTAGAATTCGCATGATGACCGGGCGAAGGCGTCCCGAAGAGTTTTAACTTTCGGGTCCCATTCTATGGGCTCTCTCAATGACAAGAGGAACTCCTTTCAGATCCATAGACAGTTGTCCCGGGATGCCTGATGAGAGGAGATCCAAGAGCTCGCGGCCTTTCACCGACTCAGGGATGCCTATGACCCTTAGGTTGTTACGCTTGCTGCGATTTTCGAGGTCATCAAGCTTCTCCTATAGGTCAGAGACCTCCAGCTGCTTGGCAATGTAGAGAACGTTGTGCTTCCATCAGATTATCTTCTAGGGTCGATATCCTTTGTTCCGCATCATCAAGGCGGGTAGAATGTTGACTCAACAAAGTCGAAGAGGACTCAATGGCTTCTTTAATGCCCGCTAGCTTCTCGTCTAAGAGCGGTCCTAAGACCGCTATTAGGTCTTTGTGTTTCATCTTTGGTTGTGTAATAGGTGGTCGTGATTTGCGGGATCGCTGGGATAGCGAGCGTGTAGTCGAGTGGTCGGAGTCGGATGATTCGCCACAGGGGGTGTCGTCTCGAGAGTGCTGAGTAGTGCCTGCGGACATCACGGGCCAAAGAATCAGGAACTTTTCCATGCAGGGAGATCTGAATAGAGATGAGGTAGCCAATCGCAGAGAATCAATGCAATAAAGGGTGTAGCGGGCCTCACATATTGAACAAATACTCTCAGTGCACTCTCATCATGGTTATAGAGCACCAGGAGGAATGGAAGGTGTGAGGTGTGAGGGCCTCGCGGCATAGGTAAAGTCCAGGAGCCGGAAAAGGCAAGTAGGGAGTAGGACCACGAGCCCTAGGCTGTTGGCACGTTACAGGTGGCTTTGTAAGGCCGCAAGCAGGGGGAGGCAGCGGTCCGGCCAGGGGAAGGTAGGGGAGAGTTCCTCACCGCATCGCGGAGTGACTGGTGCGGCTCCCGTCTCCCTCCGTTCCAGTCTCTGTGCCGTCTTCGGCAGGAACAAGATTAAGATGGCCGCCTATCACCGTGAGCTGTGGGGAAGGGGGGGTGGGGGGGGTGGAGAGTATAGATATATTCCCCCGGGTGGTAGGGGTATGATCTCCACTTGTGCACCTAGGGCCTTCCCGGGTGGGGAAAATGGAGGGGCACTGCTGGGTGGGCCTGTCCGTTTTTTAGTGCGGGGCTGGCAAGAATCCGGCCGGTCGGTAGCCGGAATTGAGGGCCTTGACTCCAATCAGCCTTTTTGACTAGCGGGCTAGCTAGAACGGGGGTGCTCCAGCCGGGGCGATGGCAACTGTGGGTCTCCGCTCCAATGAGTGATTATGGCAGGGAAGGCGACGTCCGCGGCCTCAGGTGTGATGGTCCACAGTTATGTTCCGGCAGCCTGTCACTCCGGTGGTGGTGTTGTGGCCGTCTGTTAGCAGGGTCCCCCACGTAACCGCAGCATCGGTCTCAGCGCGATCCGGGTATTCCCCAGGCAGTAATGGGGAGAGATAGCAGGGGCAAAGGACGTGCAGCGGAGGTATTCTGTCTTCAGGCCTTCAGCACTCCACGGCGACACGTCCCGCAGCAGTGAGGAAAAAGATGGCCGCTGGGTACCGCCGTCGTGTCAGGGAGAGGAGACACCGGCCCCCCAGTCAGAGCCGCCTGCCAGCCCGAGCGGCCGCCGGGTTCATACACCCTCCCGCAGGCGGCAACCGGTCCCCCGAGCGCCGGGAGAGGTGAGCCAGGGTCGGGTGCAGTCGTCGCGGCGTGCCCGGAAGTCCGGCGGGGCTGTGGTGAAATTGAGGCCCCGGCTTGGGGACTGGAAGCGGGCCTCAATCCGCGGGAGCCTTCAAGACGCTCCCCGATTCCGCGGCCACGGGTGGATAATAGCAGGGATGTTGGGAGAGTGTAAACAGCGAGGGGTGGGATGGGAAAATGGGTCTGAGCGGGCTGGGAGGGTGAGGAGATGGTAATAATGCAGGAGCTATGCCAAGCTGCGACTGCTCTCCTCCTGGGCATCACGTTTAATGAAAGAGGATGAGAGGCAGGAAAAGATGATGGTACGTACCCGACCAAGTATCGAGGATAAAGTCAGCAGAAAGGTCATAGAAACAATTTATTCAGTGGGTGAACCATCTTTTAAAGGTAAGTATTAAAAAGTCCAACAACATATATTGGACCTAAAGGGGGGTCAGAAAAAATTAGACTAGAATAAACACCAAAGGGTCCAATCCTAATTCCTGATAGTGTCAGGGAAAGTTTATAAATGCAGATGACGTGGAGCAAATATAGAACACTGAACTTTTTAGTGGATAACACACTTTCTTCAGCATACAGTATAATAACGATGCAAAACCTACAAGAAGTTATATAGGACAGTTGTTTAGAACTTTCAAATAATAACATAAACATCATGTTGTACAAGAGGTATATACAAATTCTCTAATTCGGTATTACTCATATTCCATATTCAGCAATAATAGGGTCATGGTAACATAAATTAAGTGCTAGCCATTAAATAGGTGTTGTCAAGTCTCTCCTGGAAGCCAATTCTATGCAGAAAATAAGGCATCTTTCATTAAGTATTAGGTATAAAGCCTCAGACATGTCCAGTAGAGGTAATGGGTACAATATGTTTTTTACCAACATTTAGAAGTAATAATAATTACAGACATTTTGCGAATAATGAACATTAATTACAACAAATGACCCAAATAATTAGGGATCCAAAACACAATATAAGTGGGTATATACAATAGAAGCATTAGTCCACAAGAAAAAAACAATTATACCATCCATATAGGGGAACACTGAAAAAAACAAACTGTGAACATATGATACAGGTTGAATATCCCTTATCCAAAATTCAATATCACACATTTTTGGTTCCCCTACTGAGATAATGACAAATAAATAAATATATATATATATATATATATATATATATATGTGTATGTGTATATATATATATACATGTATGTGTATATATAATTTATCTAAATAATATATTTATATATACACATAATATACTGTATATGTCATCATCTCAGTAGGGGACCCAAAAATGTGGGATTTTGAATTGTGGATGTACTTACAATAGGATAGGTGTGTTCCTGTCAAAGTTCAGTGAATGAATGAGGCTAGTCCCTTTGGTTCAACTTTATACCCCCCAGGGGAGTGACCTCACTTCCTCCTCATAAATTCAATGGGGTATATAGAAAAGTGACCAAAAAGTGACAACGTAGTGTAGCTGATATAGTGCTTCCCAAAAGGAGTACAACCACAATAGAGAGCCAGGGCTACCATCATAAATTGTGAGGCCCGGAACTGAGAAGATACAGGGCCCCTCCAAAAAAAGTTTCTGCTGCATCGCTCCACCCCTATGTGATGTCATACATTGTGACATCACATATAGGTGGAGTCTTGTGGACCTACAGGAATGGTTTACAGAGAGCTGATGCACAGTTGAATGCTTGTTTTGTAGTGAGTGCAAGCCCTATTAGTTTTAACATGCAGGAAAGTGTTTATAATCATTCGATGCTGATGGAACGCACTTCCGGTATGTGTTCCAACGACGACCGCGGACTTCTGGTAATGCGTTCCACCGGATAGGACTGCCGCAGAAAGCACTCCTATGTGGAGTGTGAATGCTGGGCTGCATAATAAAGTATTTTAACACTATAATACGTGGTAGGCAGCCTGTGCTGCCTCTTTGTGATTATACTTGAAATTCCATAGTGAAGCACAGGTATTCAGCTAGTATTATATATACGATAATAATGTAAACTCTTGGGACAAACTCTGTGACCCGCTCTGTCCTGTCCCACTGTTCCTCAATTCCCTGGCCAACCAGGATGAATAATGAGACGCTGGTGAGGTGGCCCATCACTATTGGCGAGACATCATGTTTAAGGAGTCTGGAAACGGTTTGTGGATGATAGACAGTCAATAGGTCAACACCATAGGGTCGACAGTACAAAAGGTCAACAGGTACATTAGGTTGACAGGTTCAAAAGGTAGACATGGAAATGGTCGACGCGCATATGGTCAACACATTTTGTTTATGCTTTGTTAATGTTTTTACAACTTTTGCTGCATTTACAATCCATGTCACAAAATATTACCTTGTGAAGAGCAAACTGAGCCCGCGAGGGGCCACACTACAACAAATTTGTGTCAAATATGTTTAAAAAACACCAAATGACGCCCCAAAATATAAAAAGTCGACTTTTTTGTGTCAACCTTTTCCATGTCTTGTTAGTGGAGGCCGGGGATACAGAGCTGGGAAATTCTTTGCAGAGTGCGGAGTAGGAACACTTTTGCACTGGAAGCGGCTACATGCAGAGACGCATAACCGCTTACACAGGCGGCCATATTCAGGTGGAGAAACTGCATTTGCTATAGGACTGCTGCAAGTTTTTATTGTGCGTCTAATGGTGGCGTCTAAAGTCGCACCAGAGGGTAATGCTGTGTCTTTAGACTATGGGCATCTCAGTCCTTGTACATTTGGACATATGCTTATACACGGGGGGAAGAGCTTTGTAGTGGCATCTGCATAAAGTCACAGATGGGTTTGAGGACATCTGCGACTGCGGCTGCCTCAGTATTAGGCCGTTTCTGAGTTGGGAGCAAAGCAAACAAGTAACTGTACACCTGGAACAAACCCTGCTGCAGTGTAAGGGTAGCAAATACATGTATGTATCCTTTTTTGCATGCAGGGTAAATAATGGCTGTTTTTGCATGTGGCCCACACATGCTGGACATCTATAAGCCTTAATGGGGGTCATTCCGAGTTGTTCGCTCGCTGCCGTTTTTAGCAGAATTGCGAACAGGCTAAAATCCGGCAGTTCTGCGCATGCGTATGAGCCGCAGGGCGCACGCGCTAAGTACTTTCACACAAAACTATGCAATTTTACACAGGGCCGAGCGACGCTTTTCAGTCGCTGTGCTGATCGGTGAGAGATTGACAGGAAGTGGGTGTTTCTGGGTGGTAACTGAGCGTTTTCCGGCAGTGTGCTAAAAAACGCAGGAGTGCCAGACGAAAACGCAGGAGTGGCTGGGGAAACGGGAGAGTGGCTGGCCAAACGCAGGGCGTGTTTGTGACGTCAAACCAGGAACCAAACAGTCTGCAGTGATCGCAATCTAGGAGTAGGTCTGGAGATACTCAGAAACTTGCAGGGAAATATTTAATAGCAGAACTGCTAACCTATCGTTAGTAATTCTGCTAAGCTAAGATACACTCCCAGAGGGCGGCGGCCTAGCGTGTGCAATGCTGCTAAAAGCAGCTAGCGAGCGAACAACTCGGAATGAGGGCCTTTGTGCGGGGAAGTGACTGTGCTGCCCCCAGGGCCCTCTGCTCTGGGTGACGGCAGCACCCACACCCCAAGTTATGGCCTGTCTTCATATGCACATGGCAGATCATCTACAGCTCAACAGCCAGGAGAAGCCTTAGAACGTCCACTCTTTACATGACTTAGGACAGGCAGCAAATGACTGTACCTCCCTAGGGTTCCTCAACTAGCAAACGTTCTCTTGAGGAAATCTAAAGGCAGTTAGATCTACTCTCCCTGAAGCTGTCCTGTCGTTTCTAATTAGAAGACAAGGAAAAACCTTTTAGGGGAGATGCATCAAGCCTTGGAGAGATAGAAAGTTGCCCATAGCAACTAATCAGCTTATCATTCATCTATCTAGCACAGTCTATGAAATGACAGAAGCTGGTTTATTTCTTTCAAAGCTTTCATACCTCTCCCCCATATAAATAGTATTTTTCTAAGCTTAATATTGTCATAATTGATTCCAGGAAGGACCCAGAAGAGAGATTATAGAGGAATGATTATTATACGGCTGACGCTCTCTGCCTGTGTGTTCTGTCTCACCTGCTGTGTGTTCCTTCACCACGTCATCATGGACAGTAAGGATAACCTGGGGACTATTTGACGTGACTTGAGATACAGTATATGAGGACGCACCTGTTCATTGAAACCTGGATTCCATACAGTAAATGAGAATCTGTCCCTAGTGGGTGCTTATTTTGCTTTATAAAACTTGCTTGCTGTTTTAGAGCAGGATTTGACGTTTAATAAAATGTGTCCCTTCCATCTATGTATATCTTTATTTCTATAGTGCCTCACAATATAAGCGACACACATCACTACACATAACTCACAAACTGTACATACAGTAACAGTGAAACCTTTAGAAAACAAGAACCAGGATCTCACCTGCACAGCTTACAATTATACAGTATGTGGAAGCATGAGCCATAACCGCTCTATTGCAAGGTAAGTGCTTAGCTTGTATTATACTGATAACCATACATGAAGCCCAGTCACAGATAATTAGTCACAGCAGTGCCAGATTCCAGAGTTATGGAACATCTGGGGAGAACAGTGTACGTTGTGAAGAAGCAGCAGGAATGGACAATGTATGAGGAGCGGAGGAGGTAATTCTGTGAGGAGTGAAAGTGACCTTCTGGGCCAAATGAAGACGTGCACTGAGATGTAAGGAAGTACAGCCGCTTCTAGTGATGTAAAGGTAAGGAGAATTATTTTATAAATAATAATGAGGTAATCATTTATCTTCTCCCACAATCCCCCAAGTAGTCTTGAGGAGCGTTTTCCACCGGAGCATTTATCAAACGGAGAACTGGGCGTGCATCTTTACGTGTGCGTCATTTAGGCTCATTTGTGCAAAAGGAAATTGTTTTTCGTATCCACTGTTCTGCTTTTCCACAAGAAGTCAACTTTCTGGTATGGGCGAAACGCGTGAGGGGTTTATGAAGGACAGAAGTCACATCTCCATCTGATCCTAGCCATCTGCATTAACCAGAGTTTATCCTGGATTTTCTTAGTGTAGATCGGCACTTTATAGTTACACAGGCTACTTGTGCTTGGGAGAGAAATGAGATGGTGCTGGAACAAGCAGAGAGGCACAATATAAGAACACTGGAGAGGAGACTGGAGGAGGTAGAGCCGCTAGTAGTATCATGTAAGATATTGTACAGAATATACCAGTGGTTCCCAATCTGTGTGCCTATGTGCCCAACTCATAACCTCACCAGATGTTTTGTCTCTCTCCGCAGGGTAAACGAGGTGTCCGTCTTGGTGTTTGCGGTGTATCCAGTGCATGGCGTACCATATTTTGTTACTAGAAATGGGGTGATCCTGCGACCCCATGAAGCAAGATAGCGCCATAATAACTCCGCCCCCTCCAGTCTGTGGTATTGAGAGGAGTAAATAATAAGTATATTGTGGTGAATGAAGGTCAGTGCTCTATACTCACCACACTGGGAACATAGGAGAAGTGTGGTCGCTGTATGTATACAGTTCCCCTGTCTGTAGATATACAGTACACCACATGCGCTGCTTCCTCTCACAGGTCTGTGTGCAGCTGTTACCTGTGTCTGCCGGCCAGCGAGGTAACTAATATGCAGGATGGAAGGAAAACGCTTCAGCTGCTCATACCGACCGTGGTGATCCTTTACCTTCATTCATGTGAGTTTATTGGGTTTGTTATCTATAGGTATATAGCAGTAGAGTAAGTGTTTTTGTTGTAACATGTTGTGACATGTATCAATTTTCACTAAATATTGCGATACAGCCCACCCCTATTCACAATCCGCCATTTGTGATCGTGCTGGGAAAGCTCTTCAGATATATATTTGTCCCTGCAGTGTACAAACTTCCGGGTTTATGATTCGGGATTCCAAGTGCACTTGCGCAAGCTATTGATGGCATTGCCTATTGGCCACAAGCTCTGGGAAGTTACTATGGGGCAGATGTACTAAGCCTGGAGAAAGTGATAAAGCAGTGATGAGTGCAAGGTGATAACGCACCAGCCAATCAGCTCCAATATGTATACTGACAGTTAGAAGCTGACTGGCTGGTGCGTTATTACCTTGCACTTATCACTTCTTTATCCCTTCTCCAATCTTAATACATCTGCCCCTATGTAACTAGCTTGCTGCATGCAGGTAATGTACATCGCACCCCTACAGACTCCTATGGGGAGTGCCCCATAAGAGACATTGGAGATATTTGCTGCAGACCTTTTTAATGCATATGGGGATCCATATAAAGTATATTGCTGTAAACTGCATTTTTGGCTTTACACCTACAGTGTGTCATAGACTGTCATTATGTTTTCTTACATCACCAAATGATTCAGATTGTAATCAAATGTTCTGAGTTGTTCCTATATACAGATTCACTCATAAGACAAGATATGTAACATGGACATAAATATTTCATAGAGTTTAAATAACCCAACACAGAGATCTGACGTATAAATGTCTATAGCTGCGAGACCGCGACCGGGATGAACGTATCGGAAAGGCAGCATGATTCATTCATTTACTTCAATTAATTGATGAAAAACAAGCAGCCTGATCACAATTTGCTTCAGTTATTACTTATCACTCATTATAATGACTGATCTCCTCTAAGACTAGTTAATCAGATGTGTGCATTAGCAGCCAGCGTGTTTATATAAGTCGCCATTGAGGTTAGGCTGCCAGCATGAAGGGTGCTACAAGTCTGCCAAACACAAGCATAAGCAGATAGTGATCATCAGTCAGTGACAGAGGACCTGATTCAGAGACGGACTCATATGTGGGGGCGTCTTTTGATGGTCACCCACCTGCAACTTGATGCAAATTCCACAACAAGTCCTTCCCTGGTGTACAACCCTGTGTGTCTGACTGTAGAAAGACTGAGACACCCACCGTCAGCGTCCATACAACCATTAGAATCTGCACCAGGTGTAGAGTTTTGGTCTTAGTATGGTGTCCAATGAGCATCTGGTCTTTTCAGCAACATGCCTGTGACACTCCAATAA
Source organism: Pseudophryne corroboree (assembly GCF_028390025.1). Taxonomy (NCBI): domain Eukaryota; kingdom Metazoa; phylum Chordata; class Amphibia; order Anura; family Myobatrachidae; genus Pseudophryne; species Pseudophryne corroboree. The sequence continues at coordinate 9,942,466 of NC_086455.1, forward strand.
CAAGACCATAAGACGGACCATCTCTGTGTGGGCACTGAGACACCTCCCAGTCATTGCCACCATCACTTTTCCAAGACATCTCTGTGGCACCGGGCGTCTCAATCGCAACAGCGACTTTGTGCGTACACTCTGTTAAGCATTTTTAGGGATTTTCCCGCATATGCGCTGTAGCAATAATCTCTGAACTATATTGCGCGCCACTCTGCACTCTATGGGGGTAATTCAGACCTCATTGTAGCAGCAAATGTGTTAGCAGTTGGGTAAAACCATGTGCACTGCAGGTGGGGAAGATGTAACATGTGCAGAGAGAGTTACATTTGGGTGGGGTGTGTTCAAACTGAAATCTAAATTGCAGTGTAAAAATAAAGCAGCCAGTATTAACCCTGCACAGAAACAAAATAACCCACCCAAATCTAACTCTCTCTGCACATGTTATATCTGCCCCCCTGCAGTGCACATGGGGGGTCATTCTGAGTTGATCGCACATAGCAACTTTTTGCTGCTCGTGCGATCAACTAGACTCCGCCTATGGGGGAGTGTATATTAGCATAGTAGGGGTGTGATCGCTTGTGCAGCCCTGCTATGTTAAAAAAGTTTCCTGCAAAACAAGACCATGGTCAGACCTACTTACCCTGTGCGACGGATCCGGCGATGAAGGTCCCGGCTGTGACGTCAGACATCCGCCCTCCAAACGCCTGGACACGCCTGCGTTTGCCTTACCACGCCCGGGAAATGGTGAGTAGACGCCCTGATCCTCCTTCCCGCTGTCAATCTTCTTGCGATCGCGCATGCGATCGCTTTCATCAGTCCTGGCGTCATTGCCCGAATGTCTCTAACGCATAAGGAATTTGACTGACACCCTATTAAAATGTACAATATTAAATTTATTAACAATACTTGAATACTAAATGATTAACTTCAAATGTAGAAATATAGCATTTCCTGCTGTATTTTGCACAGGAGCACCCTAAGGGTCCAACAATAGTCAGCAAGCATACTTGGACCCTGATATTGCTTTTCCATTATGGAAATCTTCTTGGTGAAACCATTCACCATGTTCATCGATGAATCATCCAAGATTTGCTGGGAAGAAATCCAGGTACAAGTCCAAGAAATGGACTCTCAGAGACATGTTACATCTCGTGGGCTTGTAAGATTTTTAAATATTGCCCACTATTTCTTCGTTGTCGTCTGCCTTATGTTCCAGAAGACGTTCCGGCAAACACTCCTGAGACTCCCATGCAGCTTTTCAGCCTGGTACAACGGACCATTGAAGCTCTCATTTTGATTCAGTTCTCTTATTTGAGATCCTACAAAGATCCCTTCTTTGATCTTTGCATCACTAATCCTCAGAAATTGTTTCCGAAGTATGTAATCTAAGTCCACTTTGATCCATTGCTTTAATAAAGTTCTTCATAAGACCAAGATTTATACTGAGCAGAAGTAAATATATTTTACTGAACTCATTAGTGGTGTACTGATGAATTCAGTGATGCTGGCTTACAGGATCTGGGCAGTCATAATATCAACGCCGGGATCCCAAACACTGACGGGGGTGAGTGTGGGCTGTTTTCCCCTATACCCTACCCCCTAATCCTCTGTTTACACAGCTTAGCCCTAACCTCCCCCCTTAGTGCCTGACCCTAACCACCACCACCCCCGGAGGTGCCTAACCCTCCCTCACGGCAGCCTAATCCTAGCCCTTCCCCACCCCCCAGAGCGTAACACTCCCCCCCGTGCTTAAAACGTACCCAACCCCCTGCCCTAAACCTAACCCGCAGGCTATACTTACGGTTGGGATTCCGGATGTTGGGTTTCCGATGTAGGTCTTGTGGCCCTTTCAGAGTTCCGGCGTTGGGATTCTTAAGAGTGTTGGGATTTTGGCATCAGTATTTTGAGTGCCGGGATCCTGACAGCCCGACATCTTGGCCGCATCCCGTACGGATCACATTCTTTCCTGGAGTTACTGATGTTCGCTTTGCCCACTGCTTCTGAGCGGAATGATTTCAGGTGCCCCGTGACGAAATCTTAGTTGCCTGCTTCTCCACTCTATCTGCTCCCCTGGTTGTAGGGGACAATTGCCTGGATGGATCTCTCCCCACATCTTAGATCTTTAACTGAACCTTTCTCTCTGCCAAGGAAGGAAGAAATATCTATATACCACTATGTAATAGCAGATCTTATGTGTTGTACAGTGTGGTGATTATTTTTCTACAGAACTATGAGCTATGATATATTGTTAGTTTGATTATATCCGTTGCGTAGTATACATTGTATCTATTTTGTGCTTATTAATCCATGTTATAATTCTGTATCAGGTTTGCTGTGTGACGCGTTATGTGACAAGAGATCCGTGTCTGGTGTAGAGGGAGGAAATGTCACCCTACAAGTGGACCTGGCTGGGATCAAATCCATTTCTTGGTATATCTTCCAAAGTATTTATATAATTGCTATAACAAAACCTGGAAGATATATTGATGATGTTGATGAGGAGTATAAGGGGAGAGTCCACAGCACAGCGGATGGTTCCTTACACATCACTGATCTGACATCGGATGATCAGAGGAGCTACAGAGCCACTGTACAGAGGGACGGAGGACAGAGGTGCTTACTCTTTCATCTCACAGTATACAGTAAGTTATGGGTCATTTCTCCGGTTCCAGTATGAATGGTCGACCATGTTATGGTCGACAGTCATTAGGTCGACCACTATTGGTCGACATTGACATGGTCGACATGGACACATGGTCGACACATGAAAATGGTCGACGCATGAAAAGGTCGACATGAGTTTTGTAACTTTTTTGTGTAATTTTTTGCGTAAAGTGACTGGGAACCCCAATTAGTGCACCGCGTCCCCTCGCATGGCTCGCTTCGCTCGCCATGCTTCGGGCATGGTGCCTTCGCTCCGCTGCCGCTTCACTCGGCACAGATTACCGTTCCAATCGTAGTCCACGTGGAACGTAAAGTATGGAAAAGTTCCCCAAAAGAAAAAAAAAGTAAAAAAATTCATGTCGACCTTTCATGTGTCTACCATTTTCATGTGTCGACCATGTGACCATGTCGACCATGTCAGTGTCGACCAATAGTGGTCGACCTAATGACTGTCGACCATAACTTGGTTGACCATGTAAACGGATACCCATTTCTCCGTGCAGAATAAACTCTATGTAGCAGCAGATCCGATGCAGAAGGAGACATAGAGGTCTCTGGTAATTTTTTCACTGTGTGAGGTATATGTATAGCTGGTAGAGTGCCAGCCAGTCCATTAAGAATATACTTAATGGACCCTACACTTGTCCCCTCTGATTGTGCCACTTTTTTTTTTTTTTAAATCTTCATTTTATTTCTTTGCTAAAATTACTTTTAAAGACCAGTATTCCTCACCATGATTATTATGATTGGTGTACGATCAGCGTGGCAAAATGCTGAATAGCGCAATAGCGTGTTTTACAAATACACACACATGCTGCTTTGTAAGGGTATAATTGTCTTCTTTTTTTTACAACATAATTTTATCACAATCCTTATTTGATCCTTATTTCTTTGTAAGGATATCCTTATGTCTATCCCATGCATGTTTAAATTGCTCTACTGTCTTAGCCTCTACCACCTCTGATGGGAGGCTATTCCAACTATCTACTACCCTTTCTGTGAAGTAATTTTTCAAAAAATTTCCCCTGAACCTCCCCCCTCCAGCCTCAGTGCATGTCCTTGTCTCCTATTACTTCTCTTCATTTGGAGAATGTTTCCCTCCTGGACTTTGCTAAAACTCTTGATATATTTGAAAGTTTCTATCATGTCCCCCCTTTCCCTTCTCTGCTCCAAACTATACATATTGAGATTTCTTAGTCTTTCTGGGTAAGTTTTGTGATGTAGGCCATGCACCATTTTAGTTGCCCTCCTTTGTACAGTTTCTAATGTATTAATATCCTTTTGAAGATATGGCCTCCAGAACTGAATACAGTATTCTAGATGAGGCCGTACCAATGACCTATATAGTGGCATTATTACTTCTTTCTTTCTGCTGCTGATTCCTCTCCCAATGCAGCCAAGCATCTGACTAGCCTTCCTCATTGCCTTGCTACATTGCTTACCTGCCTTTAAGTCATCTGAAATAGTGACTCCTAGATCCCTTTCCTCCTCAGTAGTTTCCAGTATAGTGCCATTAATACTGTATTTAGCTTTAGGATTTTTGAGACCCAAGTGCATGATTTTGCATTTTTTGGCATTAAACTGTAATTGCCAGACTCTTGACCATTCCTCTAGTCTACCTAGATCCTCAATCATTTGTTTTACCCCACCTGGTGTGTCTACCCTGTTGCATACCTTTGTGTCATCTGCAAAAAGGCATACTTTCCCTTTAATGCCATTTGCAATGTCACCAATAAAGATATTGAAAAGCACTGGTCCAAGTACAGATCCCTGGGGTACTCCACTGGTAACATTTCCCTCCTGTGAATGCACTCCATTTACCACAACTCTCTGTTTTCTATCTGTTAGGCGCCGGGGTCCGCTCGTCGGTGCGGCCCGGCGCCTAGCAACCAGGGACGCCGTGCGCGTTCAGCCGCCGGCTCCCTGGCAACGCTAGACGCCGGGCGCACAGAGCCGCTCTGACCTTAGCAACAGGGACGCCACGTTCAGCCGCGTTCCCCGTTGCTGGGTCTGTCCTAAATTACCTGATTATGTGCTGGCCGTGCAGCATGCAAGCTGCACGGCATTTCCATTGATTACCCTGTCTGGATCTTGATTGGAGGGTTCCTGAATAAAGGCACCCTCAGGACTTCTTACAGACGCCGGTGATAGCTTCCTGTTTGCCTGTGTCTGCTACAGAGAGTTTCCAGTCCTGCTCAATCCGGTTGTTCCTGTCCTCAGAGATCCTGTACTCGGAAGTTTGCCATCTATTCCTGGAGTCTGACCGAGCACCTTTAACATCCTGTGGTGTTCGTGAGTCGCGGCTCAGCCGTGTGTTGCGGCTTGTCCGCTAACTGTTTATTATTTAGTTAATTTGTGTTCTGGAGCTTTTGCGGAGGATTCCGCTTCCACAGATCCACTCTGGTATCCAGCGGTGCTGGATAGGAGTAACGGATCAGTGGTTCTTTGGTTGTCCTTTTCCCTGGCGGCTAGTCCGCACATACCTTTGGTTAAAGTTAGTTAGCTTGTAACCCCTGGCCTGGTTGCTTAGTCAGAGGGCCCCTTGTTATCACCCTGTCTCGGATTTCCCTTTGTCTCCCATTAAGACCTGCGGGGGCATCGGGGTTGGGCAGACATAATCCGCCCTTCGAACGCGGCTGCCATGGGCTCAAGCAACCATAGTCTCGCAAGGGATTTCTGATAACACGGGCGAGACAACGGAGTTAGGGCGCCAGGGGTTACTAGGCTCTCCTGCTCCCACAACCAGCATATCTTCCCAGTACTCAGACCTCTGCATAAGATCTCTTCTGGTCTGGAGTACGGGAATCATAACACTATCCTGCAACCAAGATCTTATCCATTTAATAATCCTAGTATCCAATCCCAAACTTCCAAGTTTATTTAGCACTCTGTGATATGGAACAGTGTCAAAAGCCTTACTAAAGTCTAGATAAGCTATATCCACGTATCCACTTTTATCCATCAACATAAATTACAGACAATTGGCAGACAAGGCCGCATCAGGCCTTTTGTACTATAATTTTATTTTGTGTTTACAGTAGTATTGTGTTTACCCCACTGTCTAGAATTGCTTCGGTCTCCTCTCTATCATGCATTATTAAGTAACGGGTATGTTGTGCGGTAGAATCAGGAGAAATGTCATTTTAGTTTACTATTACACGTATAACGTTCCTTTCATGTGTTTTCTGTAGGAAGGTTATCTGCCGGCGACATCCAGATCAGCCACAATTTCACCAGCAGTGACCCCTGCGCTGTGGCCCTGATGTGTACGGTGACAGTACGAGATGTGACTGTAACCTGGGACAGTATAGACAGCAGTGATATCAATGTGACGGGAGATGTCCTATACGTACCTCCCAGCGATGTGAACTTCACCTATACCTGCACTGCCAGGAATCCTATCAGTAACTCCTACAAGACTGTGGTTCCCCAGCACTACTGCAACCCAGGTAATTATCATTACACACCTGTATATTGGCTATACGTGTAACCTCATTACTGTACCTGTCAGACACCTTCCCCCAAAACACAATGATCTGCTCCTGTTCATCCCAGATTCCCAGTTATTTTCTAATTGAAAAAAACTGAAAGTGTTATTAATGTTAAACATACTGTATGGATTAAACATTAGCTGCTTAGTTAAGTCCACGGTATTTTAAGTAGAAAATATGTTAGAACAATAGACAGTTGTCTTAGGGCACAATGTGCGGTGTTCTGTTTGGTGCATTCTCTAGCACATAAAGGTTGGAGAATACGGATTTTGCTTAGTACTTAAATTCCCAATTTGCTTCTCTAAAACCATCCCCCATTATTCCTTAGATGATTTTCTCTAGCCATACTTGATCTGTTTTCTGTCTTAGCTGGGTGCACACCTGTACAGTCGTCTTGTACATCGTATGATTCACATCCTCCTGGTGAGATAGTGGAAGAGTGTGCACACAGCGATGCAGACAGGTGCGAGAGTAAGTATGGAGAACTAGGCACCCAGGGGCAGGTGTTTCAAAATGCAAATACTAACATCTACATACATTATTTGCATTCAAATTACATCAATAATTAATTACCACTGACATGAATACACACACACACACACACACACACACACACACACACACTACCGAAACAATTTATAGCAACACAATCAGAACTCTATTATTGCCATACAGTGCACAGAGCATCCCTGTGACCGCCATACAGTGCACAGAGCATCCCTGTGACCGCCATACAGTGCACAGAGCATCCCTGTGACCGCCATACAGTGCACAGAGCATCCCTGTGACCGCCATACAGTGCACAGAGCATCCCTGTGACCGCCATACAGTGCACAGAGCATCCCTGTGACCGCAGTACAGTACACAGAGCATCCCTGTGACCACTATACAGCACAATTAAAATAAGCAATATTAATATAATCAATTATTGGCATCAACACCACCTAGAACTGTGTGCAACACACTGATAGACTGACTACAGTAGGCAGGGCTGTTTCTAGCCAATTTGGCTCCCAGTGCGAGATTTAAAAATGCGCCCCCGATGACATAAAAAAAAGTGCCCCCCCTCCCACACACACCTAGATGAAAAAATAAAACCTTGCGCGCGTACCCGACATGGGGGTGTGGCCTCATCTAAATGGGTGTGGCCTCATTTAAATGGGCATGGCCTTGTCTGAAAAGACTACCTCACAATCCAGTTTTTGACCCTGCTCCAACCGATCATGACCACCACAGGAAAAAAAATTCTACCATATTAAGCCCCACACAGTAATGCCTCCTGCACCATATTATGCCACACACCGCAATGCCCTTGATACATTAAATCCCCACACTACGGCAGGCAAGAGTCCCCATTTCACACATTACGGCAGGTGTCCCCATTTTACACATTGAGAGAGAGAGAATACTTACAGAGGCGATTACCGCTCTTCGGCCCACCTCACCAGTCGCTCCTCGCGCCGGCCTTCCCCTCTTCCTAACTTAAATACCCCTCTGTACTCCGCCCGGGGGGGGGAGTTTTGCAGAGTGACGGGGTTGCGTCGTGACGTAACAACGCAACCGCGTCATTCCGTGAAACTACGCCCCCCGAGCGGGTTACTCGGGGAGAAATAGGAAGGGGAAGCAGGGAGCCACAGTTAGTGCCACGGCGGGTTGCTCTGCTCGCCTGCCCCAAGAAGCGGCCCTGATAGTAGGGTAATGGAAAGGAGAAACTGAGCTGGTGGTGCAGCTGTTCAAAACTGTGTGAACTGTGCGAGTGTATTTGGAAGTGCGCTGTGACAGGCAGCTCGCACCACTGATACTTGCAGGTATAATTTAATTATGGCAAGGGTCAGTGGTGGGTAGCAGACATGGGTGGTACCCAAAGAGAGGGGGGACAGGGGCACGTACCCCCATAATCTGTCTTTGCCTAGTAGGTGCTGTTGCTAATACTTCTTCAGCAGGGACACAGCCCCAATCATGTTTTATCTCAGCACAACGGGTCTGGTGTTCTGATTTGGTTTTTTGTTTGTCCTCCTATTTCTTCAATGTCAGGAGAACCTGGAAGTGTGTACTCACAACCAACCCTTCTGTCCAATACTTCTGCTGGAACACTGCAAACATTATATTGATGTGCCTTGTACAATATAATTTTATATTGTTGAACAAGGCACTGTGAATGGTAAGGCCTTAATAAATCTGTGTAGTAAGTCAGTATTGAGGAAGAGTTTGGGGTGTAGGCCCCTGGGTTGGTGTGGCCGGGATGCTTCAGGACATCATAATATAACACACAATTTAGCTCTCCTCAGCACCTTATTTGTTTGTTTTTATCTATCAATGGGACTTTTTTTTAACACTTATATTATTATCTCTTACCTATGTGACACTCCTAACACATAGCAGCTGCTTCTCACTTAATTAATACCTTCTAATACTTTACCTGCTATCTCTCACTATTGTGGTGCCTTGGAGTGGTTTGGTTTGGCTGGCCTGGGGGAGCCCGTGTCCTGGACTTGAACCTTAGGAATGTTAGGGACCTACCCGATGATGAGGTCACCTGGACGTGTTAGGTAGTGGTATACTTTTGGACAAAATTATGCATAGAACCTCAATTTTACTTGATGTTAAACTTCAGAATTTATTACAATTATTCTGATTAGTACTGTTTGGAGTGTGCACTGGCAATTTCCATTTTTTTTGTGGGTGGCACTACAAGTCTCAGCATGGTAGCACCTCTCATTATGTTTAGTGTTAGGGTGTGGAGTCCAGGTTCCTGCCTAATGATTGTCAACGTGTGTCTGGCACCAGGCAGAGTTGCAAGGACTTTGAGCCTGTTATAGAGCCGCACCGACGGTAATGTAGTTGTACAAATTATTTTTATTATTATTAGTTCGCAACTTTGCATGTGTGGAAATTCCTAAACACTTGTGCGGCGCATGCGTCACACAGAGTGTGCACACACAGAGGGGCTGCTGTGATCGAGAACGATGGTATCAGAGATGTTGTGGAAAAGTCAGTGGCACCTCTAGGGTTGGTGTCACCCAGTGCACAGCGCCATCCAATAAGGGGTGTGGCCTCATGTGGAAGGGGTGTGGCCTCATGACACTTTCCCGTTTTCACCACTCTGGGGTGGTGTCCGTAGATGTTGGACTGCCCCCAGACTCTCCCAGCACGCCATAGGGGTGCTGCAAGATTTCATAGTGCAAATGATGGTTACCTATATGGCAGCGTGTACAGGCGTTGAAAGTGGGCGTCTCAGTCCTTGCACATAGACGTATACAAGGTAAGGCGTTCTATTTATAGTTACATATATGCTTCTCTTGCTTATTGTCCTGTGTTCCTATTTCTCAGATGGGAAAGGCCAGCTACATATATCTTATACACCAGTGACTATAATGCGTCTGGCGCTATCTGCAGCTGTGTTCCTCGTCACCTGCTGTGTGCTCACCCATCACATGAGGACTGAAGTGACGAGACCCTCCGCTGACAGCAGCTGACGGCTGTATACCACATGGGCTGCGTCTACACTGACTGATCTGGAGTCAGACCTTATTCATCTCTTTTTTCCACTGTACTGGATATGTGAGAGTAATAATCTAATAAATGCCAAATTAAGTTACAGTATTGACTGATTCTTCTTCTTCTTCCACTTCTTTCTCCTCCTCTTCCTTTGGTAATAAAAGAAAGAAAATGGTACCTATGCACACTGCTGTACATAATTGGTTCAAACCGTTTTGCCTAATTTAACTATAGTATGAAACGGTTTGTCCATCTCGCTACTATCCCCCTCCCCGCCCCGCCCTACCCCAACCCACCCCCTTTTATAACGGACTCCATTGAGAAGTATCCTCTGAATCCAGCTCTTGGACCGCAGAAGAAAAGAGATCTTACATCCCGCTGTGGCAGCCGCGAGGCCTGGGTGCTGAGGGAGCGTGGCCATATCCAGGGGGGTGCTGTCACGTCCCCTTCCAATACATAAAAACCACAGTAAAATATTATATGCCGCACTGCAAAATGTGCAAAAGTGTGTACTGAACGTGATTCCTAAATGGCCAGGAATCCCAGACATCCAATTAGTGGTCAGACGCAGTTGCAAAGTGGTTAGAGGTGACTTAATTAGTGCCTCAGTCAGTTTGTTTAAACCATCTGTGCATAACCATGAGTATCCTTAAAACCTGGACTGTCAGGGTGCCTTGAGGACTGAGTAGGGGAACCACTATGTTAACCCTATAATTACTTTATATAGCAAACTTGCAATGAGACCTTAACGTAGGTGCCAGAGACTGTGATAAAATGGGTCTCTGCTAGTAGATTGTGGAACTTTATTATGCTGGTGGGCTGTACGTATAGAGGTAGTGAGTCTTGTATATTATAATTGGGGGGCATAAATAAGAAAAGTACAAATGAATGGATTGTTTTGGGAGATGTCACAGATACTGAGAGAGGACCCGCGAGAACTCTCATGGTTGTGACTGTAGAACGTGAGCACTGGATCAATGTACAGATGTGTCCTGTAATCCAAAATATATATCTTACTAGCTGTTCTACCCGTTCTTCACACGGGAGTTTCTGATTTTCACGGTTGTACATATAAATTAGTGTAATAATTTGGTGAATCTATAGAGATGTGACTTTGAGACGTCTTAATGTAAGTAAATATGAATCCATGGTTCTTGGCGTTACCCGAGGAGCCCCCGTAGCAGATATGGTAAAACGTGACAGGGACATTTATAGTTTATTACATTCTACACACTGGAGGTGAAATCCAAATTTTGATCCGATTGTCCTGGGTGTTATCGTTCATGCAACGCAAGCCATGCATCATTAATGACGTCATTATGTCATCCCCCTTTTCATCCCCTTCTGATTACGTAGTTTTCCTATTTCCCACCTGCAGAATACCTATGTTACATTTCATCTTCCTAACATATCGGGAAGTAAGAGAATTAGTGATTAGTCACTAATCTGGGAAATAAGGCGAAAGACAGTGCGACTGCGCCATGCATGCGCCACATTTCATTATGCAACTTTATGCCGAGTCTTTTGCGACAAAAGTCCTAATATAGTATTCCCGTTACGCTGTATGCTGCTATGATGTGTATAAGACACAAAATTCAGAAAGAAGTACGGATTGCTACCCCGTGGCGGAGCTTCTCCCTCGCACCAAGCATCTCTCGCCGTATGGCGCATAAAAGCTATGTGAATGAGGACACCTCTGTAAGCATCCGATATTTACTAGATACCCAGCACAGGAGCGGCAGATGTCATAGTGGAACACCGTCCGGGCCTCGTGTTCCGGGGTCACCGAGCTTGGCAGCAGCTGATACCATACGTTATACAACCAGATCAAAATGCCCAATCACAGTCTGAGACCGGGGTCAACACAGGTCAAAGGTCAGAAAACAAACCTATAAATATTCAGTAATATCTGGTAAAGGTCAATTAATGGAACAACGGCCCCTCATTACTCAGTCTGTACAATAAGCACTGTGCAAGTGTTGCTCATCTTAAAGTAACTATAAAGGATCGTGCTCCATTGTAATATATAATATGTAATTACATTGGACTTTGTATATCAAAGATGTGTCTTGTGCTCATTAATCCAGTTTAATAATGGTATGTCAGGTATTATGTGAAGTGTTATGGAGAGAGAACAGTACCGGGTGTATAGGGAGAAGCTGTCACCCTGCCAGGGCATCAGGCAGAGGTTAATATCATGTGTTGGTCTTGCCGCCTGGTTATATTATTGGTAAAAGAAAACTTGGACAGTCTATTAATGAATATGATGGATATAGCTAGGTATGTTTAGTGGGGGTAAATGGTGGTGCCTATTATTACTAATAACGTTAATAAGTGATAAGACCCTTAGACCCAATTATGGTCTTCACTTATAGCAGCCGCCTTTCCCTTTAAACTGGACATACTGTACTTGCCGCTAGTAAAATGCCCCCCAGGACCTGAGTTCTAGGTAGATAGGGCTTATCACTAATAGGGATTATTTGAGTATATAAGAAGACAGGACACAAACCATGTCGTAATAGAGGTTCTGTAGAGTTTCAGCTCAAATATTCACATAGACAAATGCTGTGATGGTAACAACAGACCTTATAATGACATAGTACATATAATGGGACCCTTGTGTGGTTTCCCTGACAACTAGCATTATGGATAACATACAGGTGATGTTACTATGCGGAGTATCAGCACCAGTCACCAAGCGCCAGCCCCTACAGCAATGAGACCCGCTGTCGCATCTCATGCAGTAATAGCTATTGTAATCACAGCCTAAATATTAATACATGATCTCTATACAGTTGTTTTTTAACAAATTAGAAAACAAATAAATATATAATGTTGGATAATTATTCATCAACTGCCAGTGTAACCTCAGGGCATGGCTAGTATAAATAACTGTACAAATAGATTCATAAATATATAATGAAGCACACAGAGGAAAAACACTTTAAATGTCACGGTTGGAAAACAATATATGCAAAATCAAATGTTTACCAAATATGTAACATCCAACACAACATTATAATACCATATAATGATGCACATTTCCCCACAATGCCAGCTTACCATCTGGGCAATTTTAATTGTCTTCTTATGCCCATTAGTGTATAATTACACTACTCAACAAATGTAAAAAATTATTAACACCTATAGGTTTGTTGTATATCATGGTTTGTGGAGTACTATCCTTGGTGCAAATGGTAAGATCTCAAAAAAACATTTTTATGGTACTATGATATACAGTTAATTGTTTGATGACATTTTTGTTGTTTAAGTATGGACAAAAATCCTTGGGAGCATCTGCGGCGCCCTTCCACATGAAAAGAATGTCATCAACGTAATGATAACAAATATGTAAATGGCTGCCCCAAGTTACGCTATTATAGAGGGTTTGTAGGGAACAGCACTTTCTTGAAATATCAGGTTAATTTTGTTTAATGGCAGCTAATATAAATGAGAAGAAAGAATTCTCTATATTTAACACAATCTATCATCTCTAAATAAAAACTCACCTTTTGCACAGTTTATGTAATAGTAAAAATGTGGGATCTATGTTCCCAACAAAGACATGTCTATATAACCAATGGTGGCACAGGGTGCTAAACTGGCCAGAAGATTTAACCAGGTCCACTAGAACCCCCCTATCTCTGATGAAACCCTCTGGAGAAATGCATGAGTAGGAAAAGGGTACGGCCTCTATTAAAAGAATTACTCCTACAGTAAGGGATTTCCCTCAGCTTGACATCATTCTGCTGTGAAAAGATCCTTTAACCAGTGGAGAATACCCCTCATGTAAGTGCCAGGGCAGTAAAATCTTGGAAAACACAACTGGGAGAAGATGAAGACTGGAAGCAGGGGATGAAATTCTCATAGCAGCTAAAAGGACGGAGCCACCTAGATCTTACTGGTAAGTAAGCACACCAACTGAGCGGGAGTCTGCTCATACCATACAAGACCATTTAATCAGTAAAAGTGCTGGTTGTACAGAACAGTCTCTAACTCTGTTACAACATTAAGGGGTCTATTCATGAAGCAGTGAAAAGCATGGAGAAGTAAGCCTGCGGCGAAGTTTCCCATAGCAACCAATCATCTGCTCCATACAGTTGCATAGTATGCAAATTATAAATGTTACTTCAGTGCTGATTGGTTGCCATGGGCAACTTCTCCACTTTTCACTGCTTCATGAATAGACCCTTATGAATATATCCATTTAGGAAGTATCACTGACTGTGCTGAAGATCACTGCATTCAGACTAAGAAATGAGCCCCAGGGTCTTACAGCTACACAGCCAGCTGGGACTTATATGAAGTTTAGATACCTACAGTATCTAATAGATATATCATTTTAAGAATACTCTGCATTTTATGAGCATAACTGAAGCGTTATTTAAAGTATACCTACAGTATCCAATAGATGTCTTTTCATATTACTGTACTGTATTAATGTGTGTATTCATTTTTAAAGCTAAATGGATCTTTATTATTTCAATTTACAAATACATATCAATACAAATAATCAGAACTATTATTCACTCTGCACCATAATAACTCCTATTTCCCAACAAATGTAATCAAGTATTGGTATAGGACTGGCACAAACATATTTTTAATTTTCCTGCTTGGTGTGATGACAACATTAATGCACTAGGTGGTGCCACTCTCTTTGTTATTTATTTATTTATTTTTTTATACACCCTGTTACGGCAGATTATTTCAAGTTGCGGTTGCCACTCACTTCATTTACATTGGATATTTAAGATATTATATAAGCAATTATATAAGCACTAAGGTTGGATTTGTGTGTATGTCTCTCTCTCTCTCATTCTCTCTATATATATATATATATATATATTTGACTATTCTTCTCTGTGATAGAAAATATATATAAAGCAGAGGAGGCGATATAATCGGATATGGTGCTTCCTGTTTCGCTGCTTCCTATCAAAGGTTTATGAGCGGCTTTACTGAAAGCAACATAGAAATATCTGATGAAGAACCGAAGGAACCTGATCCAGCTGTCCATATTGGTCTTTGTGACACTTCAGACAGGTGAGTTTATTTAGTCATCTATTAATATTTATCAGTAATGTACTATAAGTGAATTGACCTCTATTAGTTAGCTCCTCCTGTAGTCCATTTATGAAAGTATATACTGATGCCATAAGCTGTGATTCCTTTTTTCTTCTCAAACCAAATAACATTTCCTGCTGTTTCCTGGGTCAGATATTAACCCAGAATTCCTTGGGTTCAATCCAATGACAGTAGGGGCGAGCTTGTTTCATGACACTCCCACACATTGCGCCCAGGGAGAAGTACCTAAAAGAGTGGGGAAACTGCTCTGGACCCCAGAGCCGGCCCTAGGCATAGGAAAACTAGGCAAATGCCTAGGGCATTTGGAATGCCATGGGGCACATGCAGGTTCTGCTGAGTAAAAGGATATGCAGCATGCCTATATTCTGTGTGTGACGACAGCTGTATCTGCATACGAAATGCTACGTTACAGTGTATTCCTGGAAATCACTGTATCGTAGCATTTCGTATGCATATACAGCCACAGTTGCACACAGAATATAGGCATGCCGCATTTTAATCAGCAGAAGCTAGTCACATAGTAATGCAAATAAGACGCATTTTTGGCAAAAAAAGGTGCCCGATGTTAGCAGAGCTGTCCGGGAGTTGCCAGGTGACTCATGCCAGGTATCTCCTGCTGCATGGCGTATTGCGGCAAGATGTATGAGGACACATCTGTATCCAATCAGAGGCAGAGGTCACAGTGTTAGCACCCGTGTGAGTGCTATGTGCAGGTGGGTTGGTTGTTCAATAGTGTTTGGCATATCTGTAAGGGCATTATGGGTGTCGTGTAAGAGGCGTTACGGTGTGGCATTATGTGTATAAATGCATTATTAATGTGTGGCATAATGTGTATACGGCATAATGTGGTAATCTGTAGAACAGGCACTACTGTGTGGTCTAATGTAAATAATGAGCGATATGGTGTAGTGTAATGTGAATAAGGAGCAATTCAGTGTGATATAATGTGAATAAGGGGCACTACTGTGAGGAGTAACATATATAAGGTAAAGTGGTACTACTGTGTGATGTAACGTGAATTAGGGACACTATCGCAGCTGCACTCCCTGCACCTATGGTAGCTACACCCTTGTATATAACACGTGTAACTGTGACTGGGAAGGTGGCCCCTCTCAGCTCTGGCCCCATAGCTGCTGCACTCCCTGCACCTATGGTAGCTACACCCTGTATATAACACATGTAACTGTGACAGGGGAGGTGGCCCCTCTCAGCTCTGGCCCCATAGCAGCTGCACTCCCTGCACCTATGGTAGCTACGCCCTGTATATAACACGTGTAACTGTGACAGGGAAGGTGGCCCCTCTCAGCTCTGGGCCCCAGTGGCGCACGCAGGGGGGGTTTCCGAGCACCCAGAAACCCCCCTACCCCCCCTACCCTCCACAAAAAAAAATGTATTTTTTATTTATTGCTGCATTTTGCGTGCCGAGTATTATTAATGGCTGTCTAGAGTCCTCTGCAGCCTGCTGTCTTCCTGGTGGCACTTTTAAGTGCTTAATAAAAGTCCATGGATAAATGTACATGGATAAATGGGGTGGCTGTACATTTAATCCATGGACTTTTTCCATACAACTTTTATGAGTATAAGCTTTGCATTTTAAAGGCCTGACTATGCTGCTATTACATTACATTTTTCACTTTTGCTATTTGGTGGTGTGCTGGTCTCCGTGTTAGATTGTCTTGGGAAACACAGGGAATGGATTATATATACCGTATGTATTCTCTAATTTCATATGAGCTTTTCCGCTGATCCCTGAATGGTGGAAATTGAAGTTTGGAAGGTAAACACGATCTTCCACATGTGGTCGCTGGTCACCTACTGTACGTCTGCTTGATGCTGACATCTTCCCCCAGGAAGTGGCCTCAGCTCTCTCGGTGATGTCTGGACCTGAGGGTTATACGGCGGATACTACAATATATTACTGATTCAGAGCGGCACACAATGCCGATGTTCATGTACAGTAGGGGAGTGACTCTTTGTTATCGTCCTCTCTATATAACAGTGGTACAGCCCTACTTTTCCTTAGTTTCATCAACAAGTCTTCTGTGTCATACAGATCAGTGATATTGTTCAGCAGAACCAAGTGTTTGTGTTACAATGTTACATGTGCGTTATATATGGTCATTTATATAGAATATAAGTTGTGTCTGTCATGTGAGTATTAATCCAGTGTATCATCCTGTACCAGGTGTGCTATGTGATGATCCCTGTGCAGAGAGACCTGTGCCTGGTATAGAGGGAGGAGATGTCACCCTACAGCTGGACCAGACTGATACTGCGGTCAGATTCATTTCCTGGACTCTTCTCCCGAATGCTGGATATATTGCTACAACAAAACCTGGAGGACATATTGATAATGTCAGTGGGCGCTATGTAGGAAGAGTGAGCAGCACAGAGGACGGGTCCTTACACATCACTGACCTGACACCTGATGATCAGAGCATTTATACAGCATCTATACAGAGAGACGGAGGACAGGAATGCTTACACTTTTATCTCACAGTATACAGTAAGTTATGGGTCACCCTCTATACAGAGTATATAAATAGCTGGTGCAGAGGCAGGCAGAGGTTTTGTATATATAGCATACGTGGGGTCCTGGGGGAAGGTTGTATAAACCACCAGGGAAGCATCCCCCCCCACCCCCCTCCATGAATCACCACTGCCCCCACCTTCTGTGGCCAGCACCTTCCCAGTGATACTCTGGAAAATGGCGGATGCGCAAAAGATAGCAAACACTTTGGTGCAATATCTTTTAAAAGATGTTACATGAAACATGGAGCAGCCGGCACACTATATGGTGGGGGTAGGGGGTGGGGGGGGGGGGCATGCTGGCCCACATCAGCGAGGTTCTGGATGCAGGAAGTGTGGTGCGGGCCTTGGCGGGACCCAGGGGCCTGTGTGTAACACACACCCTGCACCCAGTATAGTTACGCCTGTGTCCTGAGTGCATCCGGTGATGTGCAGAGCTCCTTCCACAAAACAGGTAAGAACTGACCTCACCGGGAAATGCAGAGCACACAGCGGGGTCTTCATGTCTGTGCATCTAGAGGTTACAGGTGCAGATAACGACTCTGTAACCTCCAGAGACTTCCATATGGTGGGGCTGATAGTCTCACCCTACCTCTTGCTCCTCCAACAATGTAGCAGTCACATTAGCATGCTCATAAAGGGGGAAATGCATCAAGCCTTGGAGAGAGATGAAGCGGAGACGTTGCCCAAAGCAACCATTCAGATTTTTCTGTCATTTTATATACAGTGCTAGATAAATGGCAGGAGCTGATTTATTGCGTTTGGTAACTTCTCCACTTTATCACTCTCCAAGGCTTGATACATCTCTCCCACAGTGTTAGTTTAAATGATCTCACTCTATTAGGCCCTACACACTGGCCGATTTTCTGAAAGATATGAACGATCTCGTTCATAAATGAACGAGAACTCATTCATATCTTTCAGTGTGGAGACTCCAGCGATGAACGATACGCGGCCCCGCGCTCGTTCATCGCTGGTCTCCCGTCGGCTGTGCATGCAGGCCAATATGGACGATCTCGTCCATATTTGCCTGCACTTCAATGCAGCCGGGTGACGGGGGGAGTGAAGAAACTTCTCTCTGCGGCGTTCCACATGGTACGGAGACTGGGCACTGCCATCTTGGTTTCCATCACATAACCGCTGCATCACCAATGAGCAGAAAGAGGCTGTTCAGGCAGAATGCAACAGCCAATCCATGGACAGCCAGGGGTATTCAGGGAGCCTTCCTGGACACTCCCAAGCTGCCAGTGCTTTGTTGTCCTCAGACCCTCTGGGTGCTTATCTGTGTCTCTCTGCAGCAAGTATCCAGCCCTAAGACTATCGGTGCAGTGACATATCCAGCACTCCCTGTCTCCAGCGTAAACCTGTGAGTTCCTGAATACCTGTCTCCATCCCAGCGTCTGCTCAAACCTGGCAGTTCCTGGGATACTGGGATAGCTAGTTCTATCCCAGTATCCTAGTAACCAAAAAAGTTAGTTAATGGGCAAAACCATGTCCACTCCACGTGGGGCAGGTGTAACATGTACAGAGAGAGTTAGATTTGGGTGGGGGGTGTTCAAACTGAAATCTAAATTGCAGTGTAAAAATAAAGCAGCCAGTATTTACCCTGCACAGAAACATAACCCACCCAAATCTAACTCTCTGCACATGTTATATCTGCCCCACCTGCAGTGCACATGGTTTTGCCCAACTGCTAACTTTTTGGGTTTGTCTGGATCCACAGATAAATATCTGTGACATCCGTGGCTGAGAACATCAGACCAGCTCACAAGGTTGGACTCGGGTCCCACCACAGCTCCTCCTCCATTCCTCAAGGTGTCACACTCAAAACTCCAGGGGTATTATATGTATCTTATGTAAGATTATTAGGTAATGGTGTATACAGTTACTCATGTAGCCATTATCATGTGTGTACTGTGCTCTCAATGTGTTTCCTATAGGAAATGTATCCCCCGATGACATCCAGATCGGCAATGTCACCAGTAGTGACCCCTGCTCTGTGGCCCTGATGTGTACGGTGACAGTACGAGATGTGACTATAACCTGGGGCAGTATAGACAGCAGTGATATCAATGTGACGGGAGATGTCCTATATGTACCTCCCAGCCATGTGAACTTCACCTATACCTGTACTGCCCGGAATCCTATCAGTAACTCCTACAATACTGTGGTTCCCCAGCACTACTGCAACCCAGGTAATTATCATTACACACCTGTATAATGGCTTTACCTGTAACCTCATTACTGTACCTGTCAGGTGACACCTTCCCCGTAACACAACGATCTGCTCCTGTTTATCCCACTTATTTTCTGAATTAAGAAACCGTCATGAAAATGATATTAATGTTAAAAATATGTATTAAACATTAGCTACTTAAACCCCTTTTCCACTTGTAGCACGGGTTGCAGCCGGGAGCCTGACACGGCTGCGACCCATTCTACAGACCCCTTTCCCACAACGCTCACCAACCCGGCATATTTCCAGGTTGGTGACGCTGCTGTTGATGCGGCAGGGGTGGCGCTGCGAGATCACATGATCTCCCAGCCCCGCCCTCCCATACACTGTGAACGGGAGCCGTGTCGCCTCGACATAGCTTCCGTTCACACTACACAGCTTACCGGGTTGAACACGTGTTCAACCCGGCAAGATTCCCGGGTAGGATTCCCGGATCACTTGATCCGGGAATTTGCTGGGGGGGGGGGGGCATTTCCACTAGGGAAAAACATGGGTAAAAGCACGTCCCCGTGCATTTACCCGTGTTTTTAAAGGTAGTGGAAAAGGGGTATAAGTTAAGTCCATAGACAATATATTGGAACAATAGACAGTTGTCGTAGGGCATGATGGAAGGTGGTCTGGTTGGTGCATTCTCTAGCAAATTAAGTTTAGAGAATACGGATTTTGTTAAATTCCTATGCCCTTATTTATCAATGAGTGATACATTTCACTGTGAGTGATAAATTGCACCAGCCAATCAGCTCATAACGTCCATGTCACAGTCTGTGACAGGAGTGGATTGGCTGGTGTAATTTATCACTCATTGATAAATAAGGGCACAAATTTGCTTCTCTTAAACAGTCTCCCTCATTCCTTAGATGATTTTCTCTAGCCATACCTGAGCTGTTTTCTGTCTTAGCTGGGTGCACACCTGTACAGTCGTCTTGTACATCATATAATTCACATCCTCCTGGAGAGATAGTGGAAGAGTGTGCACACAGCGATGCAGACAGGTGGGAGAGTAAATATGGAGAACTAGGGACCCGAGGCCCAGGTGTTTCAGAATGCAAATACCAACATCTACATACATTATTTTCATCCATAATTACCACTCATATTACCTGAATACACACACACACTCTACCGAAACGATGTATAGCAAAACAGCCTGAACTCTTTGATTACCAAACAGTAGACAAAGCATCCCTGTGACCGCCATACAGTAGACAGAGCATCCCTGTGACCGCCATACAGTAGACAGAGCATCCCTGTGACCGCCATACAGTAGACAGAGCATCCCTGTGACCGCCATACAGTAGACGGAGCATCCCTGTGACCACCATACAGTAGACAGAGCATCCCTGTGACCGCCATACAGTAGACAGAGCATCCTTGTGACCGCCATATAGTAGACAGAGCATCCTGTGACCGCCATACAGTAGACAGAGCATTCCCATGACCGCCATAGAGTAGTACACACAGCTTCCCAGTGACCGCCATACAGCACAATTAATATAATCAATAGTGTCAGCTGTGAATATGACCAGGAAAACGTTATCCCCCATAACTGCAAGGGTCAGTGGTGGGTAGCAGACATCGGTGGTAGCTAAAGAGAGGGGGCCAGGGACACGTACCACCTTAATCTGTCTTTGCCTAAAAGGTGCTGTTGCTAACACTTCTTCAGCAGGGACACACAACCACAATCATGTTTTATCTCAGCACAACGGGTTAGAACTCTATGATTGTCATACAGTGCACAGAGCATACCTGTGACCGCCATACGCACAGAGCATTCCTGTGACCACCATACACACAGAGCATTCCTGTGACCGCCACACACAGAGCATACCTGTGACTAGCATACACACAGAGCATACCTGTGACCGCCATACAGTGCTCAGCGCATTCCTGTGACCGCCATACACACAGAGCATTCCTGTGACCACCATACACACAGAGCATTCCTGTGACCGCCATACAGTGCTCAGAGCATTCCTGTGACCGCCATACGCACAGAGCATTCCTGTGACCACCATACACACAGAGCATTCCTGTGACCGCCATACACACAGAGCATTCCTGTGACCGCCATACAGTGCACAGAGCATTCCTGTGACCGCCATACAGTGCACAGAGCATTCCTGTGACCGCCATACAGTGCACAGAGCATTCCTGTGACCGCCATACAGTGCACAGAGCATTCCTGTGACCGCCATACACACAGAGCATTCCTGTGACCGCCATACACACAGAGCATTCCTGTGACCGCCATACACACAGAGCATTCCTGTGACCGCCATAAAGTGCACACAACCACAATCATGTTTTATCTCCACACAACAGGTCTGGTGTTCTGATTTCTACAATGTTGGGAGAACCTGGAAGTGTGTACACACAACCAACCCTTCTGTCCAATACTTCTGCTGATGCTCCTCCCACAGCGCAGACAGATATCTGCGCAGTGTGTACGGAGTCATGATCTAATCAGCAGAGGTGTTTGAGAGATGAGGATCCCAGACCATGAGGAAGACTGTAATAGTGTATGTGTAATACTGTATGTGTCACTCTGCCTGCTCATCGTCACAGAAACTGTAAGAACAATCACATCTCAGGTAAGGTCGTAACCGTGGGCACCCAGCGTTACACTCGTGTCTGGTCCCAGGCAGGGTTGTGAGGACTTTGATCTTGTTTAGAGCCACATGCAAACTGAACGCAATGCCAATATTCGCGTAGCTGAGTGACTTGTTTTTTATTATCATGTTTTTGCAATTGCACATGCGCGGAAACACTTGTACAGCGCATGCGTTACAGAGTGTACGCACAAAGGGGCTGCTGCGATCAAGATAGACGATATCAGAGACAATGTGGAAAAGTCAGTGGCGCCACTAGGTGGGTGTCTCCCAGTGCAAGTCGCCATCCAATGAGGGATGTGGGCTTATGGCACTCCCCTGTTTTCACATCATGGCACTCCCACGTTTTGTGACCGAATATGCTGAGAGACTCACCCTGCGCGTCATATATTTACCCCCCTATCACCCTCCTTGGATTGTGTCACCCTGTGTGGTCCGCACCCTCCACATCCCCCCTAGTGACACCACTGGAAAAGTGACAGGTGGTGACAGGGAGGTGGCTACTGGTGCACACAGAAATGGTTCATACAGGGGGAGTGTCAGTGACAGCGGAGGCATAAACAGACGCACAGCCGCAGGCAGAGGAGGCCGTGGTCAGGCGGAGACACTGCACCTGCCATAGGGCTGCTGCCAGATTTCATAGTGCAACCGATGGTGGTGTATATGGCAGTGTGTACAGGCGCTGGAAGTGGGTGTCTCCGTCCTTAGAGAAGCAGATCTATTTATAGTTTTGTATATACTGTACTTAATTTGCTTATAGTCCTATGTTCCTATATCTCAGAGAGGAGACGTGAGACGCAGGCATCTTATACACCAGTGACTATAATGCGTCTGGCGCTATCTGCAGCTGTGTTCCTCGTCACCTGCTGTGTGCTCACCCATCACATGAGGACTGAAGGGATGAGACCCTCGGGTGACAGCGGCTGACGGCTGTATACCACATGGGCTGCGTCTACACTGACTGATCTGGGGTCAGACCTTATTCAGCTTTTTTTTCCACTGTACTGGATCTGTGAGAGAAATAATCCAATAAATGCCAAATGGAGTTACAGTATGGACTGGTTGTTGTTATTATTATCAGTGATCGAAGTGGAAATTTTGAAGTGGGGGTTTGGAAAAGTGAAGAGTGTAATAATGCATGGGAAAGGGGGCGTGGTCACTCAAAAGTGGGCGTGGCCTTAAGTGTAGTGTACCACCTCATATACCCCTTATACACATTATGCAAAACAATAGTATGACCCCTTATACTATCTAGTTCTGGTACCCATTACACATTATGCAGAATGAGCAAAAATTACCACGGAATGAACCAAAATTCACATTATGCCAATGGCCACTTATACATATTACGCAAGGTACAGCCCCTTACATTATACAAGGTACAGCCCCATACACACATTATGTCAGGTACAGCCTCTTACACACTACGCCAGGTACAGCCCCATACACACATTACGCCAGGTACAGCCCCATACACACATTATGCCAGGTACAGCCCCTTACATTATGCAAGGTACAGCCCCATACACACATTACGCAAGGTACAGCCTCTTACACACTACGCCAGGTACAGCCCCATACACACATTATGCCAGGTACAGCCCCATACACACATTATGCCAGGTACAGCCCCATACACACATTATGCCAGGTACAGCCCCATACACACATTATGCCAGGTACAGCCCCATACACACATTATGCCAGGTACAGCCCCATACACACATTATGCCAGGTACAGCCCCATACACACATTATGCCAGGTACAGCCCCATACAAACATTATGCCAGGTACAGCCTCTTACACACATTATGCCAGGTACAGACCCATACACACATTATGCCAGGTACAGCCCCATACACCAAGTATATATGCAGGCGCTGTGATGGGTGGCTAATCCTAGCAGCTGAATAATAAGGGGTAGTCAAACCCTTTAAAGAACAAGAGAGGAAAAAAACGTATACAGCGCTCTTTGACACAGTATGATCTATGTAAATATATACTTTTAATATTGTTAAAATAGCTTAAACAAAATAAAAACATTCAGTCTAAAACAAATTTACTTGTGTTCTATGTCTCACTTCTTGAGTATAGGTGGACTTTGAGACCTAATTAGTACTGACACCAACTAATATGCAGAGCACCAATTGGCACGTTTAAAACCAGCATGTATACAGTCATAAATACGGACCAGATGTATGATAGTTCATTCAATTAGATGTGGTTTACCCAGTCTGTGTTCCGTTTGGAGAGGTTCCCATAGGTGCAAGTTCGTATAGCAACGATGACAATTATTGGGGTCCACTGGAGGCTCCGTGTTCCAATGAGTGGATTCTCCTATATGCGTGATGGGCAATGGCAAGCCAATATGGAGTCCTGGTTCACGGAAGCCAAAGGATGTAGGGTCCTGACTGTAGATGGTGATGCAATGGTGGTGCTGGTCAGCAAATATCCACACAGGTCTCAGCCTTACACACATTATGCCAGGTACAGCCTCTTACACACATTATGCCAGGTACAGCCCCTTACACACATTATGTCAGGTACAGCCTCTTGCACACTACGCCAGGTACAGCCCCATACACACATTATGTCAGGTACAGCCTCTTGCACACTACGCCAGGTACAGCCCCATACACACATTATGTCAGGTACAGCCTCTTACACACTACGCCAGGTACAGCCCCATACACACATTACACCAGGTATAGCCCCATACACACATTATGCCAGGTACAGCCCCATACACACATTATGCCAGGTACAGCCCCATACACACATTATGCCAGGTACAGCCCCATACACACATTATGTCAGATACAGCCCCATACACACATTATGTCAGGTACAGCCTCTTACACACTACGCCAGGTACAGCCCCATACACTCATTATGCCAGGTACAGCCCCATACACACATTATGCCAGGTACAGCCCCATACACACATTACGCCAGGACAGGTGTGGATGTGCTACTGCTCATCGACATCAATCTGTGCACTCACCCCCCACCCCGCAGCAGCGCCGAGTGCAGGAAGCGGGCGCACCACACATGGGACCCTGGTGGGCTACAGCGGTGACGGTGTAAACTGGGTGCACCACAGATGGGTGCCCAGCAGGCTCCATGGTGACAATGGTGGCAGGACCACTAATGCCAATAGGCTGGGCACTCCCCCTCCTCCTACTGCTCATTCCCCCGCCTTCAAGTCTGCACACTGCTATTTATTTATTTTAAACCAGGGACAATGGCGATGTGCCGGTATGCCATACCGTTGCATAGCGGCCCACTTCAACCACAATTATTATTATTATTATTATTATTATTATCAGGTGTCATGGAGAGAGAGAGAGCGGTACCTGGTGTAGATAGAGGAGCTGTCACCCTGCCTGCCAGGGCATCAGACCAGGGGTAATATCATTTGTCTGGCTTTCTTCCCATCTGGTTATATTATTGCTAAACCTGGATGATCTGATGACGGTGACGCTGATGGGTGTTATAAAGGAAGTGTGACCAGCACAGGTGAAGGGATTTTTAGTCCGGCTCCAACCCATGTCGGACCCGGATTATTCCCTGGTCAGATTTGTTTCCACTGAACCTGGGTAAGCGCTGTAAAAGCCTACTGATGTAATTAAAAATTGACTTTTTTTCTTGGTCAACAAGATGAAGTCACAAAAAGAAACCAACGGGAGGGGTGTGGCCTGCTCCCAGCATTGCAGCAATGCAGACCGATGCAGTAGCTGTGTCTAGCCTGGAGTTGCAGACTGTTTGCAGTTTTTTGTGCTGTTTTATTCTGCTACAGACAGCTTGCTGCTGCTTCTCACCCTGTACTACCTACTGCTGCGCTGGAGGAGGAGGGCGCAATTCTTTGCGGAGAGGGCTAGTTCTCGTTGCCATTATTTGAAAAAGAGGAGAGTGCCGTTTGGAAGCTGTTGCGATGCCGGCATGTCCCCAGTGTGTCTCCCAGGGATGACATCATCTCCCTGTGTCCCAGAAGCACCAATCAGTGTCTCAGAGCGTTACTCGGGTCTGAAAACACGGGTAATGACTGTTTCCACTGCACAGTTATCCGGGTCATTCCCGTGTTTAACCCTGATAGCTGGGTAGGATTCCAGGGTCACTCAACCCGTATATTTTGGTTGTGAGCCGTTTCCACCAACAAAAAACCCAGGTCGATGCGCGCCCCTGTGCAAAAACACAGGTTTTTTAAGCTAGTGGAAAAGGGACATAACTGGATACAAATGATCTGTCTTGAAAGATTCCTTTATAAAGAAAGAAAAAATATTATATATATATGCACAGCATTGTATATAAGGACTTTTTTGATAGATGTAAAGTGTCTCATGCATTAAGGGGAAACATCGTATGTATAATCTGTGTTAAACTGTGTGAAACTATGCTTTGTGAGCAGGGAGTATTGGAGTAATACTGGAGGAGATATGTGGGATGTAAAGACCATTACAAAGATTACTGTAAACTCTGACCAATTGAGATTGATTAAAAAATTCTCTCTTTATATTGATATTTTATATGAAAAATGAAATAAAAATAAAGAAAAGTTTTTTAAATGTATTGCTGTTTTGCCAGCGCTTTCTATTCATCTTTTTTTTTTTTTTTTTATTATCACAAAAGGGTTGATTGCTCCCTGTTGTAGTGGAAAGCTGCAGGCAAACTGGTTTAATTATTTAATTGGCGCCAGGTGATACCTTGTCTTTTATCTCATAAAGTGGGGAAGTTGCCCAAAGCAACCAGTCAGCTCATAGTCTGTGCTAGATAAATGGCAGTTCGGTCACTATGAGCAACTTGTCCACATTATCGCTCCTGAACGTTTGATTCATCTCCCGTTGAATGATCAAGGGATCTATGAAGCTCATACTGTACAGGGTCTAATACAGGTGAGTTATGTTTATATTTATTACCCAGGATATACGTAATTAGTTCCGCTTAGCGAGTGATACACGGCATCCTCGTTGCAGACATCATCAGTGCATCAAAGTTATATCAGAGGGTGTATTAATGCTATACGGTTATTGTTACTTATTTGTGGTAAGTGATAAGACACTTAGACCCACTAGTAGTCTTCACGTATAGCAGCCGCCTTTCCCTTTACTGTACTTGCTGCTAGTAAGATGCCCCCATGATCTTAGCTCTAGGTAGATACGGCTTATCACTAATAGGGATTATTTAAGTATATAAGAAGACAGGACACAAACCAGGTCTTCATAGAGGTTTTTAAATGTTTCAGCTCAAATATTCACATAGACAAATACTGTGATGGTAACAATAGAACATTATTATAATATAGTACATATAATGGGACCCTTGTGTGATTCCCCTGACAACTAGCATTATGGACAGAATACAGGTGATGTTACTATTCGGAGTCTTGGCGCCCGTCACCAAGCGCCAGCTTCTACAGCGATGAGACCCACTGTCACTTCTCACGCAGTAATAGCTACTGTCATCACAGCCTAAATATTAATACATGATCTATATACAGTTATTTTTTTACCGAATTAGAAAGCAAATATATATATAATAAATGTAGGATTATTATTCATAAAATAAATGCCAGTGTAACCTCAGGGTATGGCTAGTATAGATAATTGCACAAATATATACAAACAGATTCAAATATAAATATATAATGAAGAACACAGTGGGTAAACAATTTAAATGTCAAGATTAGATAACAATATATGCAAAATCAAATAGTTTCCAAATGTGTAACATCCAACACAAAATTATAATACTGTATAATGATGCACATTTCTCCACAATGCCAACTTACCATCTGTGTGGATTTAGTTCCCTTTTCTGTACTTCATTCAGCCACTTTGCATGGTGCTTACTGCCTGTTAGTATATAATTACACTATTCAACACATTTAAAAAAATATTAGCATCTGTAGACTTGATATCTATCATGGTTTGTAGAATACTAAGCAAGAAAAAAAGAGAGGCATTGTTTCCCCCAGCAACCTGAATGATAACAGTAACCAGATTTAAATCCCACATAATATTAGAATTCAGAGATCTTGGTTACACATATTTGCACAAATGTGTTAATAAGCCCCAAAGCTGCATCAAGGCGTCTCTGTATATTTGGGGTCCCTAGTGCTATATCTAGGTGCAGGGTGTGGCGCTAGGTACCCCAAATATACAGAGATGCCTTGATGTGGCTTTGGGGCTTATTCACACAAAAGACAAGTTGGGAGTCTTAAGCAAAAATGATAATGACATAGCGGACACACTAAATGATTTTTTTTCAACAGTATTTACAAGAGAGGACCCAATTCAGGGACTAACACATAATCTCAATAATGAGAATATCCCACCGATAGGTACTTATTTAAGCAAGGAAGTAGTCTGTGACCGATTAAAACATTTAAAGATTAATAAATCACCAGGTCCCAATGGTATTCATCCAAGGGTTCAAATGGAGCTTCACTGTGAACTTGCAAAACCGCTATTTTTAATCTTTAAGGATTCAGTAATATCAGGTATGGTTCCCAAAGACTGGCGTATAGCGGAAGTAGTGCCTATATTAAAAAAAGGGAAGTAAAGCTGAACCAGGTAATTATAGACCAGTTAGTCTTACATCTATAGTGGGGAAAGTATTGGAAGGTATTCTAAGAGATAGTATTCAGAAGTTCCTTGAAGTCAATAAGGTCATTAAAAGGAATCAACATGGGTTTATGAAGGACAGATCCTGTCAAACCAACTTACTTGGCATTTTATGAAACAGTAAGCGCAAACCTAGATCAGGGTAAAGAGGTAGATGTAATCTTTTTAGATTTTGCCAAAGCATTCGACACTGTACCACACATGAGACTTATCTACAAGCTACAAGAATCAGGGCTAGGAAGCACAATATGCACTTGGGTCAAAAACTGATTAGATAATAGGGAGCAGCGCGTTGTGGTTAATGGATCTTTTTCAACTTGGACTGAAGTGCTAAGTGGTGTGCTGCAAGGCTCAGTATTAGGACCGTTATTGGTCAATATTTTCATTAACGACCTAACAGAAGGTCTAGAGAGCATGGTGTCAATTTTTGCAGATGATACCAAATTGTGCAAAGTTATAAATGCGGAGGGGGATGCTGAGTCGCTTCAGAATGATTTCATTAAATTAGAAGCTTGGGCAGTGAAATGGAGAATGTGCTTCAATACAGACAATTGTAAGGTAATGCACTGTGGTAACAAGAACAAAAATAACACCTACCTACTAAATGGGATAAAATTAGGGGATTCTGTACTGGAAAAGGACTTAGGTGTCCTCATAGATAGCAAACTAAGCAGTAGTACCCAAAGTAGGACTGCAGCAAAGAAGGCTAATAAGATATTAGCATGCATAAAATGGGGAATTGATGCTAGGGACGAGAGTATTATACTCCCGTTTATATAAATCACTTGTGAGGCCACACCTTGAATACTGTGTACAATTCTGGGCACCATACTACAAAAAGGATATCCTGGAGCTAGAAAAGGTTCAAAGGCAGGCGACCAAACTAATTAAGGGTATGGAGACGCTGGAATACGAGGAAAGGCTTGCAAGACTAGGCACTGGAAAAGAGGAGATTAAGAGGGGACATGATCAATATTTACAAATATATAAGGGGACAATATACAGATCTTGCGCAGGACCTGTTTTTGGTTAGATCAACACAGAGAACTCGTGGACTTGCTCAGGTTAGAGGAGAGGAGATTCCGCACAATACGGCGTAAAGACTTTTTTTACGGTAAGGACGATACGTGTTTGGAATTCCCTGCCTGAGGGAGTTGTAATGGCCGACTCAGTCAACACCTTTAAGAATGGGTTAGATACATTCCTAATGGATAAGGATATCCAGGGTTACAGGGCATAGTCACGCACTATGGTTATTACAAAAAAGAAGGGTAAAACGTAACGGCAGTCATCAACTTCGGTCAAAATTTTATACAAAATAATTGTGCATAGGAGACCACAAATAGGTTGAACTCGATGGACAATTGGCTTTTTTCAACCTTAGATACTATGTTACTATGTTACTATCCTTGGTGTAAATGGTAAGATCTAAAAAAGTTTGTTACTATGATAAAAAGTTTTTTGTATGTTTACATTATTGTTGTTGTTTAAGTATGGACAGATATCCTGGAGAGCATCTGCAGCGCAATTACATATGAATAGAATGTCGTCTATGTAATGATACCAAATATGTAAATGGGTGTCGCAAGTAATGCTATTATAGATAGTTTGTAGCAAACAGCATTTATGAAATATTGGGTTAATGCTGTTTTATGGCAGCTAATATAAATAGAAGAAATAATTCTTTATATTTACCACGATCTATCATCACTTAATAAAAACTAACATTTTGCACGGTTTATGTAACAGTGAAAATATGAGACCTAAGTTCCCAACAAAGACATTTCCATCTAACCAATTGTGGCGCAGGGTGCTAAACTAACCAGAAGATTTAACCAGGTCAACTAGAATCCCCCCCTATCTCTGATGAGACACACAGGTGAAACGCGTTAGTAGGAAGAAGCTACCGCCTCTATTAAAAGGATTACTCCTACTGTAAGGAATTTCCCTCAGTGTGATGTGAACCTGATGGTAAAAGATTCATTAACCAGTGGAGAATACTCCTCATGAAAATGCCAGACCAGTAATCCCTGGGACAACACAACTGGGAGAGGAGGAAGACTGGAAACAGGGGATACATTTCCCACAGCAGCTGAAAGGATGGAGCCACCTTAAGTTTACTGGTAAGCACATCAACTGAGTGGGAGGCAGCTCATACCATACAAGACTATTTAATCAGTAAAAGTGCTGGTTGCACAAAATGCTATCTACTGTATTCAGCCTCTAACTCTGTTACAACATAAAGGGGGAGATTCAAATGTTTGAAATGTTGGCTGGGTGTCTATTTTTTCCTGTCTATTAGGAAAAAAACAGACTCCCAACTGACTTTTCAATCATTTGAATCTCCCCCTAAGGGTGGTATTCAATTCTTTCCACCCCCTTCCACACCTATTCTGTTTCTGCTGCCGGGCATGGTATCATCATTTCAGCTGGCTATCCCCGGGGTAGCGAGGGCACCCTAACCCTTTACACAGCTAAACCTAATTACTATGGGCGCGATATGCGCAGTAACAGGGATCCCTTTAGAAATGAGATTGGGCGTGATATATCATTTGAATACCACCCTATGAGTATATCCATTTAGGAACTATCACTGACTGTTCTGAAGATCACTGCATTTAGTCTAAGAAAAGGGCAAAAAGGGGCAATTCAGTTAGCCATGGTGATTTACCATAGCTAATTGACACACACACACAAAGGCTATTCAATTAGCCCCAAAAGTCAGCAGTCATCTGGGATTACTTTTCACCTCTCCGAGACAGGCAAAAAAATTCCCCAATATCAGCATAATTTTTGTGGCCATGATCACAAAAACATATAGGTCTGTTTTCGCATAAAAATGTAGTAATGTAGAATTGGGGGGGGGGGGGGGATCCGAAAACTTGGGGTATTTCCGATTTTATTGCTATTTCTTCCCGCACAATTTGTGTGCTCATAATTTGGGGGGGACTAATTGAATTTTCCCAAAGTGTCTACACAACCAACTGGGACTTATATAAATGATACATTGTTTCAGATATATTTTCAATATCTAATAGAGGCATTATTTATAATATACCTACAGTATCCAATAAATGTGTCTTTTGATATTACTGTACTATATTAACATGTATCCTTACAAAGAACTAAGGATCAAATAGGGTTGAGGTTACCAAAAGGTTAAAAAAGGGGCAGACTAGATCGGCCAGATGGTTCTTATCTGCCGTCACATTCTATGTTTCTATGTGAGTTTTATGACTTACTAAAGCTCCATGGATCTTCATTGTTTGAGTTTACAAATAAATATCAATACAAATAATTCAAACTATTATTCACTCAGTGCCATAATAACTCCTATTTCCAAACAAATCTTAATATATTATTGGTACAGGGCTGGCACAAATGTATATTTTTATTTTCCTCCTTTGTGTGATGAGAACATTTAATGCTCTAGGAGGCGCCATTCTCTTTGTTAGTTTTTTTTTTCTAGATACACCCTGTAACGGCAAGTCGTTCGAGTTGCGGTTGCCCCTCTTATGTATGTTGGAGAATGGTGTACTTATTTATAATGGATACTTAAGATACTGTATAAGCACTACAGTTGGTTTTTGTGTGTGTGTGTATATATATATATATATATATATATATATATATATACGTTTATATAAGTATTTCAGTATTCTGTCCTCTCTGACAGAGAGTATGTATAAAGCAGAAGAGGAGATACAGTATATCGGATATGGTGCTTCCTGTCTCGTTGCTTCCTCTCAGAGGTTTCTGCGCAGCGTCACTGAGAGGCAGTAGAGTGAAATATGATGAAGAACTGAAGGAACATGATCCAGCTGTCCATATTGGTCTTTGTGATACTTCAGACAGGTGAGTTTATCTAATTTGCCATCTATTAATATTTATCGGTGATGTACTATGTGTGGGCAGTACAGATGGTGTAATGGTTAGCATTACTGCCTCACAGCACTGAGGTCATAGGTTCGATTCCCACCATGGCTCTAACTGTGTGGAGTTTGTATATTCTCCCCGTACTTGCGTGGGTTTTCTCCGGGTACTCCAGTTTCCTCCCACAATCCAAAAATATACTGGTAGGTTAATTGGCTCCCTACAAAATTAACCCTAGTGTGAATGTGTGTGTGTGTACATGTGGTAGGGAATATAGAGTGTAAGCTCCACTGGGGCAGGGACTGATGTGAATGGCCAAAAAATATTCTCTGTAAAGCGCTGCGGAATATGTGCGCGCTATATAAATAACTGGTAATAATAAATAATAAATAAAATAACAGCTACAAGCTCCTAGTCCAGTTATGAGAGTATATACTGATGCCATATGCTGAAATGGCTTTTTTCTCATGAGACCAAATAAAATTGTTTGCTGTTTCCAGGGTCAGATATTTACCCATTAGAATTCCTAGGGGTCAATCCAATTAGGTGTGAGACTGTTTCACGAAACTCCCATACATCACGTTAATACACACATCCAAGAAATGCAAAATCCAATTAGAAATTCCAATTCACGGAACCCACAGCAAGATTGCACAGCTTCTCTACCAAAAGTGGGAAACTGCTCTGGATCCCAAATAAGTGACAACTAAGATAGCAGGACCATAAAAGGTGTCAAATGGGTGATTTTTGCATTTATTATTAATAGTGGAAAAATGACAACTAGCAAGTGTTTTTTTTTATCATATTAAAGTCTTTCCAGCATTTTGTGGTACACAAAATGTCTGTAAAGTGATGTGCGGTGTTTTAATGTGATTCTGTAAAAAGTTTAGCTCTCATTTGCAAGATCAAAAATACCTCTCCCATTAATACACCTCCACATACCTTTCCCAAATCATCTACATCTCACCATGGGAGGACATATACTAAGGCTTGAAAAGTGATACATTTCACGGTGATAAAGCACCAGCCAATCAGCTCCTAACTGCCATGTCACAGGCTGGGTTTGAAAAATGACAATTAGGAGCTGGTTGGCTGGTAGTTTATCACTGTGCTAATTATCACTCTCCAAGGCTTGATAGATCGGGTCCTATGCTCTTTAAACCCATGACTATTCATAGGGAGGGCTATTCCAGATATTCTGCACTGTGTCCCGAAATATTTACCTTTAAAAATTAAGATTTTCCCGACCTCTTCACCCGCTCATGGGGGTGCTCACAAAAACATGAATTTCCTCTGAAAAACCAATGCGGGTTTGGACGGCAAATTAAATTGGCAGTGTGAGGTCGCTGTGAGAAAGGCTCGAGGAACCCAACTCACACCTATTTGGATTGACCCCCTACATAATAAGGTCTGATACTGGCTTCTGGTCACTGAGGAGGAGCCGGCAGTGTGGGGAGAGTTTCTGGGGGAAGCCTTGCCTCTCCAGGAGTGTTAGTCACGCCCCAAGAGTGATGAAAATGGGGCATGCTGTGAGGTCTCGCCCTCTTACCCACAAGTCCACATCTCTTTTTCTGGGTCACGATTTTGAGATCACAGCTGTTGAGATGGAAGGCAATCAAGTTGCCGGCTGCCGGGATCCCAGCGGTCAGGACCTACAGTATACAGTGGCATTATTACTTCTTTCTTTCTGCTGCTGATTCCTCTCCCTATGCAGCCAGGCATCTGACTAGCCTTCCTACTCTCATGTTGCCACTTCCATCAGTAGCTCCAGCATATTCCTCCATTCACCTCCCCCTGTGAAGCTAAAATTGGAAAGACACAAAAAAAAGTGTGTTGACCATTTGTGTGTCAATCATTTGGGGTCAACTTATTGACTGTCGACCAAGACACTGTCACTGTCAATCTATACATTGGAACCCAAATGCCAGCTGCCAGCAGGATAATATTACTTTATGAGGCATACAGTACAGATGGAGTAGAGTTTATTGCAGTGAACAGCACCCAATTACGCTGAATAGTTTATGCATGGATTTTCTATTATAAATATACTGTGTTAAGTCCTAGATGCATTGAAAAAAAAAATATTTCAATGGTTTTATTAATAAGTATCTATTCTGTAGGACTACAGTATATTATTGCCTGTTTGCTTCAAGCCCTGTTCTTGGTGTTTCAAAAATGATCTTCAATTCAGAGGCGTATCCAGAATTTTGTGGGTTCCATAGCATTTTGACCTCAACCCAATACTTCAAGAGAGACACCTCTCTACATGGCAGTTGTTCATTTTATGCCCCGCGGTCGTGCCCTACTTAATGTTATGCCCCATAGTAGTGCCCTAGTTAATGTTATGCCCCATAGTAGTGGCCTACTTAATGTTATGCCCCATAGTAGTGGCCTACTTAATGTTATGCCCCATAGTAGTGGCCTACTTAATGTTATGCCCCATAGTAGTGTCCTAGTTAATGTTATGCCCCATAGTAGTGCCCTAGTTAATGTTATGCCCCATAGTAATGCCCTACTTAATGTTATGCCCCATAGTAGTGGCCTACTTAATGTTATGCCCCAGAGTAGTGCCCTAGTTAATGTTATGCCCCATAGTAGTGCCCTACTTAATGTTATGCCCCATAGTAGTGCCCTAGTTAATGTTATGCCCCGCAGTAGTACCCTACTTAATGTTATGCCCTATAGTAATGCCCTACTTAATGTTATGCCCCATAGTAGTACCCTACTTAATGTTATGCCCCATAGTAGTGCCCTACTTAATGTTATGCCCCATAGTAGTGCCCTACTTAATGTTATGCCCCATAGTAGTGTCCTACTTAATGTTATGCCCCATAGTAGTGCTCTACATAATGTTATGCCCCATAGTAGTGTCCTACTTAATGTTATGCCCCATAGTAGTGCCCTACTTAATGTTATGCCCCATAGTAGTGTCCTACTTAATGTTATGCCCCATAGGAGTGCCCTACTTAATGTTATGCCCCATAGTAATGCCGTACTTAATGTGATGCCCCATAGTAGTGCCCTACTTAATGTTATGCCCCATAGTAGTGCCCTACTTAATGTTATGCCCCATAGTAGTGTCCTACTTAATGTTATGCCCCATAGGAGTGCCCTACTTAATGTTATGCCCCATAGTAATGCCCTACTTAATGTGATGCCCCATAGTAGTGCCCTACTTAATGTTATGCCCCATAGTAGTGCCCTAGTTAATGTTATGCCCCATAGTAGTGTCCTACTTAATGTTATGCCCCATAGTAGTGTCCTACTTAATGTTATGCCCCATAGTAATGCCCTACTTAATGTTATGCCCCATAGTAGTGTCCTACTTAATGTTATGCCCCATAGTAGTGTCCTACTTAATGTTATGCCCCATAGTAATGCCCTACTTAATGTGATGCCCCATAGTAGTGCCCTACTTAATGTTATGCCCCATAGTAGTGCCCTAGTTAATGTTATGCCCCATAGTAGTGCCCTAGTTAATGTTATGCCCCGCAGTAGTACCCTACTTAATGTTATGCCCCGCAGTAGTACCCTACTTAATGTTATGCCCCATAGTAGTGCCCTAGTTAATGTTATGCCCCGCAGTAGTACCCTACTTAATGTTATGCCCCATAGTAGTGCCCTAGTTAATGTTATGCCCCGCAGTAGTACCCTACTTAATGTTATGCCCTATAGTAATGCCCTACTTAATGTTATGCCCCATAGTAGTACCCTACTTAATGTTATGCCCCATAGTAGTGCCCTACTTAATGTTATGCCCCATAGTAGTGCCCTACTTAATGTTATGCCCCATAGTAGTGTCCTACTTAATGTTATGCCCCATAGTAGTGTCCTACTTAATGTTATGCCCCATAGTAGTGTCCTACTTAATGTTATGCCCCATAGGAGTGCCCTACTTAATGTTATGCCCCATAGTAGTGCCCTAGTTAATGTTATGCCCCATAGTAGTGTCCTACTTAATGTTATGCCCCATAGTAGTGCTCTACATAATGTTATGCCCCATAGTAATGCCCTACTTAATGTTATGCCCCATAGTAGTGTCCTACTTAATGTTATGCCCCATAGTAGTGTCCTACTTAATGTTATGCCCCATAGTAGTGTCCTACTTAATGTTATGCCCCATAGGAGTGCCATACTTAATGTTATGCCCCATAGTAGTGTCCTACTTAATGTTATGTCCCATAGTAGTGCCCTACTTAATGTTATGTCCCATAGTAGTGCCCTACTTAATGTTATGCCCCATAGTAGTGTCCTACTTAATGTTATGCCCCATAGTAATGCCCTACTTAATGTTATGCCCCATAGTAGTGTCCTACTTAATGTTATGCCCCATAGTAGTGTCCTACTTAATGTTATGCCCCATAGGAGTGCCCTACTTAATGTTATGCCCCATAGTAGTGTCCTACTTAATGTTATGTCCCATAGTAGTGCCCTACTTAATGTTATGTCCCATAGTAGTGCCCTACTTAATGTTATGCCCCATAGTAGTGTCCTACTTAATGTTATGCCCCATAGTAATGCCCTACTTAATGTTATGCCCCATAGTAGTGTCCTACTTAATGTTATGCCCCATAGTAGTGTCCTACTTAATGTTATGCCCCATAGTAATGCCCTACTTAATGTGATGCCCCATAGTAGTGCCCTACTTAATGTTATGCCCCATAGTAGTGCCCTAGTTAATGTTATGCCCCATAGTAGTGTCCTACTTAATGTTATGCCCCATAGTAGTGTCCTACTTAATGTTATGCCCCATAGTAGTGCCCTACTTAATGTTATGCCCCATAGTAGTGTCCTACTTAATGTTATGCCCCATAGTAGTGCCCTACTTAATGTTATGCCCCATAGTAGTGCCCTACTTAATGTTATGCCCCATAGTAGTGTCCTAATATTATGCCCCATAGTAGTGTCCTACTTAATGTTATGCCCCATAGTAGTGCCCTACTTAATGTGATGCCCCATAGTAGTGCTCTACATAATGTTATGCCCCAAAGTAGTGCCCTAGTTAATGTGATGCCCCATAGTAATGTCCTAGTTCATAGATATGTATAATACAAACCAATAAATTGAGTATGTGCAGCTTGCAATCTGTGTATCACTGTTCTGAGAAGTATGTATGGGAGCAGTAGCTGGAGGGAATGCTGATCCTTGTAGTGCCATATTGGAGGATCCTGTGATGCCCCAGGTGAGTTGGCTCTCAGTATAGAAACATAAATAAATGACACCTAGTGGGGAAGGGGTGGGGCAGAGACGCCTTGATGTGGCTGGTGGCTTATCCTAGTACTGTATTGTCTCCAAATGTGAGTCCTCTGCATTGTATTATCATGTAGTGTAGTACAACCAGGGGATGTGGCCCAATCTGTCCCTATCCTGAAGACCACACACCACCTTCCTCCTTGTACATCAGTTGCAAAATAAAGATCCCCATTTCTATGAAGTTTACATGATAATCAGATTCTTTTAGTATTGCTTAGTTTTTATTAGTACTTCTATTTTTATATAGTATCACAGTATTTTCTATAAAGTCCTCTAGTTAATTTACATGACATTGTAGACGTATAAAATCTAATTTGCTTTTCAAGTTATAGGGTAACCTCTGGCGCTGCTCGAACCTATTTTATTGAATCTTTTTCAATGTAACCTGATTTACACCCCAGGACTCAGCTGCTCATATTTTTGATCCAGAAATTTAAAGAAAATGTGTTGAACATATTCATGACCAGGAAGCTGCGCTAGAGGTTCGCGACAAAACCCCTACTAATGACGACAAGGCGCCTCTGGCACATTCTGCGCCACAAATCTTCCACCTCTCATTGTTGCGGGAAGGGTGGCCTATGCTTTTACAGTGTGGAGGGCGGGGGGAGGGGGGAGGGTTCATACTTTAAGTCACCAACTTGACTTCATGCGAGGTGACCCCTAACGTTCCTCGAGGCAACTGAGAAATACGAGACTCTGAGGGCTTATACCCTAGCTTACTTTCAGGTACAACATTACATAGTCTCGTGGTGCGGGAGTTCTCAGCTGCCGACTGGCATAATCGATTAGACCAATGTCTGTCTACTGTAGACCAACACCCACATGTAAGGCCATTTCTATCTATTATAGATTCCTAGATCATAACTTGGTCAGTCAGGGGATGCGTCATTTCACAACCCTTTCTATTAATGACTTAGTACGTGGATTTCTGAGGTCACGCACACTGCTCACTACTAGTACATATAACACGCTTATTTTAAATGTGTATCATGGACTCATTTGTCCCCCCACAGATAGTATAGAATGGTTTATCTGAGTCTCATAGTTGCCCTAGATGTGCCAGGTGGAGGCTGCCCTTTATCACTGTCTTTGGGATTGTCCCGTGGTCCAGAGCTTCTACATGAGGATAAGGCGCGAAGCTGAGGCCCACCTGGTCAACGTTGTGCCTTTTGCTCCAGAGTGGGCCCCTCTGGACATTTCTCTGAGTAGGCACAGGCTTACTCCGGGCTGTAGGAAATTCTTGCTTACTATGAAAGCTGCGGCACAGTGGTGTGACACTCGAAACCTTTTGTGTGATCCTCCCGTTACACCAGACACACCTCAAACCCCCCCCCCCCCCACACACACTTTTTTTTTTCTTCCTAATTGTGTATGCCACTTGTGTTTTCATGTCAAGTTTTAGATACTAGTCCGTACTTTTTATACAAGTCTCGAGCTATATGAATATTTATATATTGTAAGGAATGCCCATGGGAGTGCGCTGGGATATGTTTATTGTATATTGCTCATCACTGCGTGTAATGCTCTTTATGCTTGACTTATATGCCTATATACAAATATACACCTCACTCACTTATATACATCGTGAGTGAGGTGACGTGGACTCACATTGTGTATCCAGGAGTTGCTGGCGGGGAGCTGAAGGGGTATCACACGTGACGGAACACATGCTATACTTTGTTTAAGTGTATGGGCACATAAGGCTTGCAAAATCTGTCTACAGTGGGGGAATTTTTAATTGTTGAGAGAAATATAAAAGGGTTTTTTTTCCCCTTTGTTTTTGTTGGCTTTCTGGGATAACTTTCCTAAACTGTTCACGGTGTGTTTAAGCAGGAAGTCTAAATCTGCAATCCTATTCTAAGCAAAATGTGGTGTATTTTAGTAAATATACCCCCTTATCTTATATGGATTGTTATACAGGTATTGCAATGTTAAATTAGGTGTGACCTCTGATTCTGCTTTGCATCCTGTCTTGGTCGCTAGCTGGGAAAGGAGGGGTGTGTAATGTCCATGTATCTGTCAGATAACACCTCTCCCTGCTATTGCGTTGGACTAGTCATGCCTCCTAACACTTCTGAGTCTCAAACTAGGTTTCTATCTAATCTCACTTTTGCATCCATGTGAGTGGTGTACATAATCCAATTAAGCGGACAAAATATGCTGGCTCACCTTTAAACCTATGAATGGTGATATTATCTACATAAAGGAGAGACCCCTTGAGAAGGGTGATGATTCCGGTATCCGGACTCCAGGTCGACAGCAAAAAGGTCGACACACCTTAGGTCGACGCCAATTGGTCGACACACCTTATGTCGACATGGACAAAATGTCGACATGGAAAAATGTCGACATGGGTTTTTCACGATTTTTTTCTTTTTTGGAACCTTTTCATACTTAACGATCCACGTGGACTACGATTGGAACGGTAATCTGTGCCGAGCGAAGCGAAGGCACCATGCCCGAAGCATGGCGAGCGAGCGAGCCATGCGAGGGGACGCGTTGCACTAATTGGGGTTCCCGGTCACTCTACGAAGAAAACAACACCAAAAAAAACCCATAAAAAAATCATGTCGACCTTTTTCCATGTCGACCTAAGGTGTGTCGACCAATTGGCGTCGACCTAAAGTGTGTCGACCTTTTTGCTGTCGACCCCGAGTCCCAGACCCCTGATTCTACCTTGCGTGACAAGATAATAGGAGCTTTCATCTCTACCCTGTATGTCATTACAAAATGATTTTCTA
Organism: Pseudophryne corroboree; assembly: GCF_028390025.1. Taxonomy (NCBI): domain Eukaryota; kingdom Metazoa; phylum Chordata; class Amphibia; order Anura; family Myobatrachidae; genus Pseudophryne; species Pseudophryne corroboree. The sequence goes on from NC_086455.1 coordinate 9,983,063, forward strand.
AACACTCAAACTATATCATTTTACATCCTATTCCTAATCTGGAGGGTATCTATTTTATATTTAGATGTCAAAGTTATTGATGCTACATATACCATAGTATGCATATGCAGATGTGTCCTCGGACCTCATACATTGGGCGCCCTTTGCCATATGGTACGATAAACCCAGTGTTATGGAGACACAGCAAGAGGAGTAGTGCGCAGATTTTTAATTTGCATTTTGTGTCATAGTCACATCACAGATGCAGCGGAAAGCTGATCACAGCGTCCCAGAGACGCCAGGCTGCGACATTAATCACAGCTACTCTTCCAAAGAGACACAACAAACTTAATTTAGGAAGACATTTTAACCTAGTACATGACCCAAAGTTAAATATCCTTCTCCGCCCATACCCAAACTGCCAGACAGAGGACAGATATATTATCACAGCTGATAGTATCACATGATCTGACGGATCTCTGGGGATTTTTTAACCCCTCCACCCAAGCAACGTTTCCACTCTGCACTCTGACTCTCTATACTGGGCAATAATCTTATATGTAATGTCAGTGACGCCATGGTGGGTGGTATCCTCATCTTGGTTCATGCTCCAGAGTTGCCCTGGATGAACGGCAACACCATGCTTGGTCAGTTACCTCGTACTTACCTCACTCCAGACATTTCCAAGAGTACATAAAACTAAAGTGGTTGGAGTGTTATGAAGGCCGTCTGAAAATGATGACACCCCCATTCTTTCTTTGGAAACTTTGAAGGTTAAATATGAGGCCACATCATTGTTTAGGATTCTCATCTTGCAAAAGCCTATACTCCCCTATATCATTGTGTGCAGGCCCTCTATGACTCCTGACTGACAACCCCCTGTATAATATCACACCAAATGTTGGAAATTTTTTTGCTCTCTCAAGTCAGTAGTAAATGATTGCATGATATACAGTATATACTGTTATGTTATATGAGCACTTCCACTGATCCCTCAATGTTAGGAAAGTTTGCAAGTTGAACAGGGTCTCCCTCATGTGATCACTGGCCACCTACGTTTAAAAGGAAGTGGCCTCAGCTCTCTCACTGATGTCTCTCTATGAATCACATGGAGCTGATGGTTATACGGCGTAATACTACAAGATATAACTGAGCAGCACATAATGCCGGTGACCGGTGTTCATGTAATAGAGAGACTTCTTCCTATGGTCATCCCTATATAACAATGGTACAGCCCTATTTTTCCTTAGTTTTATCTACAATTCTTCTGTGTCATACAGTGCAATGATAATGTTTAGCAGAACCAAGTGCTTGTGTTACAATGTTACATGTGCATTATATATGGTCATTTATATAGAATATAAATTGTGTCTGTCATGTGAGCATTAATCCAGTGTATCATCCTATACCAGGTGTGCTATGTGATGATCCCTGTGCAGAGAGACCTGTGCCTGGTATAGAGGGAGGAGATGTCACCCTACAGCTGGGTCAGACTGAGATCGAGATCAGATTCATTTCATGGACTCTTCTCCCGAATGCTGGATTTATCGCTACAACAAAACCTGGAAGATTTATTGATAATGTCAGTGGGCGCTATGTAGGAAGAGTGAGCAGCGCAGAGGACGGGTCCTTACACATCACTGACCTGACAGCTGGTGACCAGAGAAGCTATGTAGCATCTATACAGAGAGACGGAGGAGAGGAATGCCTACACTTTAATCTCACAGTATACAGTAAGTTATGGGTCACCCTCTATACAGATACATATAGCACTATGGTTGATGCAGACGGGTATACAGGTTGAGTATCCCATATCCAAATATTCCGAAATACGGAATATTCCGAAATACGGACTTTTTTGAGTGAGACTGAGATAGTGAAACCTTTGTTTTCTGATGGCTCAATGTACACAAACTTTGTTTAATACACACAGTTATTAAAAATATTGGTTAAAATGACCTTCAGGCTGTGTGTATAAGGTGTATATGAATCATAAATGCATTCTGTGCTTAGATTTAGGTCCCATCGCCATATCTCACTATGGTATACAATTATTCCAAAATACGGAAAAATCCCATATCCAAAATACCTCTGGTCCCAAGTATTTTGGATAAAATGCTTGGGACCAGCACTAACAGACATCCTGCTTCACCACTTACCATAGAGAATCAGGGTGAGGTAGCCCTGAAATGTATTAAAATATGGGATCTATGTACTAAAGCCTCGGAGAGAGATAAAGTGGATGGAGATAAAATAGCAGTCAATCAGCTTCTAACTGTCATTTTTTAAACCCAACCTGTAATATAGCAGCTAGGAGCTGATTGGCTGGTACTTTATCTCTCTCCAAGGCATAGTACATAGACCCCTATGTTTTATATTTTGTGAATATTTGAAAGGATTTTGAATATTACAATCGAATACTAGAAATGAGCGGTTTGGTTCCCACGGAGACCGTACCCACCTGACCATATGGGATTCCGAGGCACTCCAAGGTGAGGCACTTTGGCTTGGTTCTCCCTGCCTGCTTTGTACCCCAAATTGAGGCAAAATCTTGAATGGCCAATTAGCACTTGCCCATAGTGTTCAATGGACACAGAGTTAAAGATACCGGCCAGTGCCACTCCCCGACACTGAGGACACCACTGGCACCGCCCCCACCCCCCCCTGCTAACACACTGCCAGCAACCCCCACTGGTGCAGACACCACCAGCACCCCCACATAGTGGACACTACCATCACCCCCGCACTTCCAACAGCACTTGTACCCCACACAAAGGACACCGCCAACACTCCTGCACTGCCTATCACCTCCGGCACCCCCACACAGAAGACACCACCGGCACACTTGCCCAGAGGACACCGCTGACACCAGCACACTGCCAAGACTGCTAGCACCATCATCCTCACAGACACCACCAGGGACATTTACCATCGGGGGCCCCCTTCCCACCTGCTGTCACAGTAAGTGCACTATTGGTGTATCCAACCTACAATGTATCTGACCCGCACTGTGTCCAACCCTCTCTATATCCGACCCACACTGTATCCAACCCACTCTGTATCCAACCCACACTGTATCCAACCCACACTATATCTGACCCGCACTGTTTCCAACCCACTCTGTATCCAACCCACTCTGTATCCAACCCACTCTGTATCCAACCCACTCTGTATCTGACCCACACTGTATCCAACCCACTCTGTATCCAACCCACACTGTATCCAACCCACACTATATCTGACCCGCACTGTGTCCAACCCACTCTGTATCCAACCCACTCTGTATCCAACCCACTCTGTATCCAACCCACTCTGTATCCAACCCACTCTGTATCCGACCCGCACTGTATCTGACCCGCACTGTATCCAACCCACTCTGTATCCAACCCACTCTGTATCCAACCCACTCTGTATCCGACCCGCACTGTATCTGACCCGCACTGTATCTGACCCGCACCGTGTCTGACCTGCACTGTATCCAACCCACTCTGTATCCAACCCACTCTGTATCCGACCCACTCTGTATCCGACCCACTCTGTATCCGACCCACACTGTATCTGATCCGCACTGTGTCCAACCCACTCTGTATCCAACCCACTCTGTATCCGACCCGCACTGTATCTGACCCACACTGTATCCAACCCACTCTGTATCCAACCCACTCTGTATCCGACCCACTCTGTATCCGACCCACACTGTATCCGACCCGCACTGTGTCCAACCCACTCTGTATCCAACCCACTCTGTATCCAACCCACTCTGTATCCGACCCGCACTTTATTCGACCCACACTGTATCCGATCCGCACTGTGTCCAACCCACTCTGTATCCAACCCGCACTGTATCCGACCCGCACTGTATCCGACCCGCACTGTATCCAACCCGCACTGTGTCCAACCCACTCTGTATCCAACCCACTCTGTATCCGACCCGCACTGTATCTGACCCGCACTGTATCCAACCCACTCTGTATCCAACCCACTCTGTATCCAACCCACTCTGTATCCAACCCACTCTGTATCCAACCCACTCTGTATCCAACCCACTCTGTATCCGACCCGCACTGTATCTGACCCGCACCGTGTCTGACCCGCACTGTATCCAACCCACACTGTATCCAACCCACTCTGTATCAAACCCACTCTGTATCCGACCCACTCTGTATCCGACCCACTCTGTATCCGACCCACACTGTATCCGAACCGCACTGTGTCCAACCCACTCTGTATCCAACCCACTCTGTATCCGACCCGCACTGTATCCAACCCACACTGTATCCAACCCACTCTGTATCCGACCCACTCTGTATCCGACCCACTCTGTATCCGACCCACACTGTATCCGACCCGCACTGTGTCCAACCCACTCTGTATCCAACCCACTCTGTATCCGACCCGCACTGTATCCGACCCACACTGTATCCGACCCGCACTGTGTCCAACCCACTCTGTATCCAACCCACTCTGTATCCGACTCGCACTGTATCTGACCCGCACTGTATCCAACCCACTCTGTATCCAACCCACTCTGTATCCAACCCACTCTGTATCCAACCCACTCTGTATCCAACCCACTCTGTATCCGACCCGCACTGTATCTGACCCGCACCGTGTCTGACCCGCACCGTGTCTGACCTGCACTGTATCCAACCCACTCTGTATCCGACCCACTCTGTATCCGACCCACTCTGTATCCGACCCACTCTGTATCCGACCCACTCTGTATCCGACCCACACTGTATCCGATCCGCACTGTGTCCAACCCACTCTGTATCCAACCGCACTGTATCTGACCCACACTGTATCCGACCCACTCTGTATCAAACCCACTCTGTATCCGACCCACTCTGTATCCGACCCACTCTGTATCCGACCCACACTGTATCCGAACCGCACTGTGTCCAACCCACTCTGTATCCAACCCACTCTGTATCCGACCCGCACTGTATCCAACCCACACTGTATCCAACCCACTCTGTATCCGACCCACTCTGTATCCGACCCACTCTGTATCCGACCCACACTGTATCCGACCCGCACTGTGTCCAACCCACTCTGTATCCAACCCACTCTGTATCCGACCCGCACTGTATCCGACCCACACTGTATCCGACCCGCACTGTGTCCAACCCACTCTGTATCCAACCCACTCTGTATCCGACTCGCACTGTATCTGACCCGCACTGTATCCAACCCACTCTGTATCCAACCCACTCTGTATCCAACCCACTCTGTATCCAACCCACTCTGTATCCAACCCACTCTGTATCCGACCCGCACTGTATCTGACCCGCACCGTGTCTGACCCGCACCGTGTCTGACCTGCACTGTATCCAACCCACACTGTATCCAACCCACTCTGTATCCGACCCACTCTGTATCCGACCCACTCTGTATCCGACCCACTCTGTATCCGACCCACACTGTATCCGATCCGCACTGTGTCCAACCCACTCTGTATCCAACCGCACTGTATCTGACCCACACTGTATCCGACCCACTCTGTATCCGACCCACTCTGTATCCAACCCACTCTGTATCCGACCCACTCTGTATCCGACCCACACTGTATCCGACCCACACTGTATCCGACCCACACTGTATCCGACCCGCACTGTGTCCAACCCACTCTGTATCCAACCCACTCTGTATCCGACCCGCACTGTATCCGACCCACACTGTATCCGATCCGCACTGTGTCCAACCCACTCTGTATCCAACCCACTCTGTATCTGACCCGCACTGTATCTGACCCGCACTGTATCTGACCCGCACTGTATCTGACCCGCACTGTATCCAACCCACTCTGTATCCAACCCACTCTGTATCCGACCCGCACTGTATCTGACCCGCACCGTGTCTGACCTGCACCGTATCCAACCCACACTGTATCCAACCCACTCTGTATCCAACCCACTCTGTATCCGACCCACTCTGTATCCGACCCACTCTGTATCCGACCCACACTGTATCCGATCCGCACTGTGTCCAACCCACTCTGTATCCAACCCACTCTGTATCCGACCGCACTGTATCTGACCCACACTGTATCCGACCCACTCTGTATCCGACCCACTCTGTATCCGACCCACTCTGTATCCGACCCACTCTGTATCCGACCCACTCTGTATCCGACCCACTCTGTATCCGACCCACACTGTATCCGACCCGCACTGTGTCCAACCCACTCTGTATCCGACCCACTCTGTATCTGACCCACACTGTATCCAACCCACTCTGTATCCAACCCACTCTGTATCCGACCCACTCTGAGTCCGACCCACTCTGTTTCCGACCCGCACTGTGTCCAACCCACTCTGTATCCAACCCACTCTGTATCCGACCCGCACTGTATCTGACCCACACTGTATCCAACCCACTCTGTATCCAACCCACTCTGTATCCAACCCACTCTGTATCCAACCCATCCGGTATCCAACCCACTCTGTATCCAACCCACTCTGTATCCAACCCACTCTGTATCCAACCCACTCTGTATCCAACCCGCACTGTATCTGACCCGCACCATGTCTGACCTGCACTGTATCCAACCCACACTGTATCCAACCCACACTGTATCCAACCCACTCTGTATCCGACCCACTCTGTGTCCGACCCACTCTGTATCCGACCCACACTGTATCCGACCCGCACTGTATCTGACCCGCACCGTGTCTGACCTGCACTGTCTGTAACAGTTAGTAGCTGGTTGGCTGGTACTTTATCTCCGTCCACTCTCCATCCAAGGCTTAGTAAATAGACCCCATCAGGGGTTAAAGTGAGCCGGAACGGGCCGGAACTGCGTTCCGTCAGTTCCACCAGGAGACGGAACGCAGTTCCGCCTCCCCCGGCTCACCTAACCCGATGTCCCGGGCGGCGCTGCAGGGAGATGCCGGGCGCCCGCTGAGATCGCGTTACCAGCGGGCGCCCGTCTCCCTCTCCGCAGCGGCAGCCGGAGGCAGGAGCTCAGTACTGAGCTCCGGCTTCCGGCTCTGTCAGTGCGCGCTATGGGAGAGACGTCATGACGTCTCTCTCATAGTGCAGAGGAGCGGGCGGCGAGAGAGGACTGCGGCGGGAGCGGGGCTAGGTAAGTATAGTTCTCCCCCCCCCCCTCCTTCCTATATGTATACCACAGACGTTTCTACTGGGGGCCTTTACTACTGGGGCAAACTACAGAGGGGCAAGCTACTGGGGGGCTCTAGTACTGGGGGCAAACTACTGGGGGGCTTTACTGCTGGGGCAAACTACAAGGGGCAAACTACTGGGGGGCTCTAGTACTGGGGGCAAACTACTGGGGGGCTTTACTGCTGGGGCAAACTACTGGGGGGCTCTAGTACTGGGGGCAAACTACTGGGGCAAACTACAGAGGGGCAAACTACTGGGGGGGCTCTAGTACTGGGGGCAAACTACTGGGGACCTTTACTACTGGGGCAAACTACTGGGGGGCTCTAGTACTGGGGGGCTTTACTGCTGGGGCAAACTACTGGGGGCAAACTACTGGGGGCATTACTACAAGGGGGCAAGCTACAAAGGGGCAAACTACTGGCAGCATTACTACTGGGGGCTAAACTACAAGGGGGCATAATTACAGGAGCTAAACTACTGGGGGTATAACTACAAGGGGGCAAACTACTGGGGACATTACTAACTTTGGCAAACTACATGGGGGCTAAACTACAGGGGCTAAACAACTGGGGGCACAACTGCAGGGGGCATTACCACTGGGGGCTAAACTACATGGGGCAAACTACATGAGGGCAAAACTACTGGGGGCATTACCACTCAGAGGCTAAACTAGAGGGGGGGGTGTAAATTGCTGGGGTCATAACTGCAGGGGCATTACCAGTATTGGCATGACTACTGGGGCTAAACTACAGGGGCTAAACGACTAGGGGCAATACTACACAGGGGCATTACCATTAACGGCATTACTGATGGGGTGCACAGCTAATGAGGGCATTGTAAAGGGGGCACTTCATAAGGGGCACTACTGTTGGGGACATTGCATAAGGGGCACTACTACTGTGGGCATTGTATAAGGGATGCTACTGCTGGGGGCATTACTGTATGGGCCGACAAAGAAGCTGCGTTCCTGGTCCGCCCTCCGTCGCTCCGCCCCTACCATCTCCGCCGCACTGGAAGCCCAGGTTCCAGACTCCCAGCTGCAGCGGATCTGGGACCAGGCTGGCTTTATTATTCCTGCCGCTGCATCGAGCTTCTGTGACCGCGGCACTACTAGTTCAAATCTGTCGCTGATTGGCTGCCGGTCCGCAGCAGTTTTGAAATATTAGCGCCGTAGTCACAGGAGCTCGATGCGGCGGCAGGGATAATAAAGCCAGCCTGGTTCCAGATCCACTGCAGCCGCCCTCAGCCTCTTCTGCCGCCCCGCCCTCGGACCTCTGCGCACCCACAGCCTCCTCCTCCGCACTATCTCCGAGGCCCACAGCCTCCTCCACGTCACGCCTACCACAGCCTACTCATCCACAGCACCGCAGACCACCGCCGCTGCTAAACAGGTAATCTAACCTGCTGCCTTTCTCTCTCCCTAGTCCCTACTGTATTCCCCTGCTGTCACTTTCCATGTCCCTGCTGTCACTTTCCATGTCCCTGCTGTCACTTTCCATGTCCCTGCTGTCACTCTCTCTGTCACTCTATAATGTGAATTTCGGCTCATTCTCTGTGCTATAATGTGAATTTTGGCTCATTCTGTGTGCTATAATGTGAATTTCGGCTCATACCGTGTGCTATAATGTGAATTTCGACTCATACTGTGTGGTGTAATGTGAATTTCGGCTCATACCGTGTGGTGTAATGTGAATTTGGCTCATACTGTGTGGTGTAATGTGAATTTGGCTCATACTGTGTGGTGTAATATGAATGTGGCTCATACTGTGTGGTATAAATGTGAATTTCGGCTCATACTGTGAGCTATAATGTGAAAGGGGTCCTATTGTGGTGCATAATGTGTATAAGGGGTATATGGTGTGGTAAACTACACTGAAGGGCACGCCCCCTTTTGCGTGGCCACGCCCCCTTGTCAGGAGTGCGCGCGCCTTCGGCGCGCACATAATTGCACCCTTCACTTTTCCATACCCCCACTTCAAAATTTCCACTTGGGTACTACTACTGTGGGCATTATTACTATTGTGTGACCACGCCCCTTTCTTTTTGAGACCACACCCCCTTTTTGCTGCGCGCGCCTACGGCGCGCGCAATACCTTTATTTCATGGGCGCCGTGGGAAGGGGGGTGAGTTCCACCACCTCTCTAGGACCACTTTAAGCACTGGACCCCATAGTTTGCAATTCTTCGCTGTGTCTTCTAGGCGGTTTTACTTTGTTGCTCCTCATAGAGCTCCTGCTCTGTAGTTGATCACCTGTATCTGGAGTTTCCATCTCTGGCACACTTCCAGCTGTCGACATCACCAACATCACAAGTGTTTGTGGTGTTTTAGTACCTAGATTGTCGTTAGGTGAAGATGTTTCATGAAACATTACAGTACGTCTCTTGACTGACAATAACTGACAATGGCCCTCATTCCGAGTTGTTCGCTCTGTAATTTTCTTTGCATCGTAGCGATTTTCCGCTAATTGCGCATGCGCAATGTTCGCACTGCGACTGCGCCAAGTAAATTTGCTAAGAAGTTTGTTATTTTACTCACGGCATTACGAGGTTTTTTCTTCGTTCTGGTGATCGGAGTGTGATTGACAGGAAGTGGGTGTTTCTGGGCGGAAACTGGACGTTTTATGGGAGTGTGTGAAAAAACGCTACCGTTTCTGGGAAAAACGCGGGAGTGGCTGGAGAAACGGAGGAGTGTCTGGGCGAACGCTGGGTGTGTTTGTGACGTCAAACCAGGAACGAAACTGACTGAACTGATCGCAGATGCCGAGTAAGTCTGGAGCTACTCAGAAACTGCACAGATAAATCTTTTCGCAATATTGCGAATCTTTCGTTCGCAATTTTGATAAGCTAAGATTCACTCCCAGTAGGCGGCGGCTTAGCGTGTGCACTGCTGCTAAAAGCAGCTTGCGAGCGAACAACTCGGAATGAGGGCCAATGTCCCACAATCTGTAGCCTGTGCCACATTCACAGTATCCAAGCATAATAAATGAGATGGGCTTGGGATCTAGCTTGCGTCTCTTCTCCTTAGAGAAGAACAAAATTAGTTTTGGTTGGTTTATTGTTCTATTAAGAGTGCTGTTAGTGTTTTGGGTTTGGGCTGATTTTAGCTGTTCTTTCTTTGCACATAGCTCATTTAAATAAACAGCTAACAATTTCTGCCAAATTTATGTCTCCGTGTCTTTATTATGTTTAATATCACTACTGCATACACAGGGCAGTTCTCAGCTGTTATGATGTTTAATGGACACACTGTATACTTTACACTACAAGACACAGAGATAACTAGCGTTTTGGGGGTCTATTTACTAAGCCGTGAAGAGAGATTAAGTACCAGCCAATCAGCTCCTAACTGCCATGTTACAGGTTGTGTTAGAAAAATGACAGGAGCTGGTTGGTTGGTACTTTATCTCCATCCACTGTATCTCCGACCAAGGCTTTAAATTGTAAAGCTCAACGGAATGTGCTGCGCTATATAAGAAACTGTTAATAAATAAAAATAATAAATAAGGCTTAGTACATAGACCCCTTGGCCTTTTACTGGACCAAGCCTCCAATGGTGTTTTGGCTTTACTGCCGGTTTAGGTGCTTAATTCTAGGAATATACTGCCGTTAGGACTGGTGTGTAGGCCATCGTTAGTGGGTGTTGTGTGGAATTCCTCTGAGTGCAGATCTCTGTTCCCATATTCTATTAATGGCTAGCTTGCTGCCTCACAGCTCTACATAACTCTTATTAAAAATAAAATATTATATTGCAGTCATAGTCAAATTATCACAGCAGTGCGCTTGTATGGTAAGACTGCCGCTGTCACATTCAACCTTACCTCTAGTAACTTGAAGCACTCATGTGAGTGAGGTCCCATGCTCTTGGTTTAAGATTCTCTTTTACTACTCATACTCAACTGCATTTAAGGTACAGATGAATGCAGTCTTAAAATATGAGCAGTGAGTGAGCACTCACACCAGTGGCAGATTTCCCGCTAGGGACCATGGAGTATGAACGCAGTTGTGATGGTGGAGGGGGGTTGGCTTGACCCCTAAATTCGCCTCTGACTCATATGCAGATCTGGTTAGCTTGGTTGGGCTCTCATGCAACATTCCATCAGTCTCTATCTTAATTGTTATCATTTCACTATGTCCTTCCTCCCTCAGAACTCAAGCACCGTAGAGTCAGACTTAGACCACTGGGCCTGCTCACACATTTGGGCTCTGGCTTGTAACACCATAGTGTAGCTCTTACTCTGTTCCTTATTTTGTTGCACTCACTATCTAGAGGGGTGGTAGGTTTATTAAAAGTTTATTGGAGAATTTCTTTTTTTTGTATGTTTAATTTTATATGCATGTCATATATAACATTGTAATCTGAGCTCTCAATGTGTTTCATGAAGAAAATTTATCCCCCGATGACATCCAGATCAGCCACAATGTCACCAGCAGTGACCCCTGCTTGGTCACCCTGATGTGTACGGTGACAGTACGAGATGTGACTGTAACCTGGGGCAGTATAGACAGCAGTGATATCAATGTGACGGGAGATGTCCTATATGTACCTCCCAGCCATGTGAACTTCACCTATACCTGTAATGCCAGGAATCCTATCAGTGACGCCTCCAAGACTGTGGTTCCCCAGCAATACTGCAACACAGGTAATTATCATTAAATACCTGTATAATGGATTATTCTACTTGTCAGTTGGCAGGTGACACATTTATTTTCCAGTTGCAAAGAAGTAAAGTAATTGTAGTTTTCAAAATGTGTAACAAAAAATCAATCATGTTACAGTGAGCCAGACATGTAGTAGGACCACTAGCATCTCAGAGTTTCTTATTTTTTGGCATGTTGTCCCAACGTCTCTCCAAACATCACAGTTTTCTGATCTTTAGCTCTCTTCAGTGTTTCTCAATCATTTTCTTCCCGGATACCCCCGGCAGCCCATTTGCCTTGTGTATAGATCCAACATAAGCAAAGCAATACATTTGTAATGAGCATAATTGCTATTGGATAAAATGTTCAGATGGTGCTACATATAAAAATGTACAAGAACAGAATAAATTGTACAAATATATTTCTCGCATATTCCAATGAATGCAAAATGTAAAATTGACAATAAAACTATAGCCCACATGTGGTTTCCATTAGAGAAATCTCCGGGATAGACGTTTGCATTTTGTTATTGGGGTCCTACTGTAATGCATGGTGCTAGTGGTCCCTAGGACACTACTTTCCGTATGGCTGTAATTATCACCTGCTGTATACCGCCATTACAGAAAAATGGCCAAGGGTCCCTGACCGCCGCAGCGAGTACCCGTGGGGTTTCTAGTAGTTCAGGTTGAGAACCAGTGATCTAGAGTACATTGATAAATTCATGGCAGGGCTCCAAAAAGTGTTTCTCTGGCTCATTACACTTGTCTTATCATTTACTATTTTTAGTGCTTGGTGATATATGTAACTATGTATAATAAGCTGTTTCCTTTGTGATAATGGTTCCTATGGCAACATATAATAACAGGAAAATGTATTTCTGCATTAAAAGTTGTGTGTCACCCTTTGGGCATCTAGAATGCTGGGAGGTCTGGTATAGCATTCGGAGTGTCAATACCCCTGTGATGCTGGTAGCATGATGTGCTATATTTATATGACTTCTAATGTGTATGGAAATTTGTTTCTGGATATCAGAATATAGAAATTAACTATAACGATGTGATGGCAGGACCCTCCGACCAGCTTAGAGAGCTCGACTAATAAGGCTGAAGTGTAAGAAATTTCTGGGGCAGTAGCACTCTTCTCATCTGCTGTGTTTTCAGATGAGAATTCAACACAAGTTCCAGGAAGTTTACTTTGTACATCACCCCCATATAGTTTTGCCTCATGATTATGCAGTGAGCTAGTAATATCACATGGGATGCTATAATTTGCCACAACTTCCTTTTTCTTCTTTATCACTTTCTGTTATCTTTCCATATAGTAATCTTACATTATTTTGTTTTCATTTGCACTTTATTCTTACATTGGTGTTGATAGTGTGGAGACAAGCATTTGGCATCCTGAGTATGGATGTACAATCCTTATATACTCATATACATCATGAGGGTTTTGAAGGAGCTGCAAGGATGACTCTAGTGAATGTTGGTGGGATCTTAGAGAAGCAACACGGCTTTCTATTAGTGTCTATTCTTTATAGTCTCACACGTAATTGTGTTATCTTTGAGAACAGTTTTTATTTACAGACACTTGGGACAGTAATGGGCACCAGACTCACTTCTAGTTTCAACAACATTTATATGGGCAAATAGAAAGGACCATTATGGACAAATCATGAACTATGGCTAGTATATTGATGATTTGCAATTATTGGCAAAAGTTTTTGTGCATCAGGAGCCTGTCGACATGTGGCCTTTTGACATTTTAAACATGGTGACATTTTTATCTGTGTCAACATTTTGCTGATTTTGGAGATGTTGATGGATCTAGGGCTGACTGTGGTGCCCATGGCTGTCCCAAGTGTCAGCATTTGTGGTTGCGAACATTCTGAACATGTCAACGTTTTGTCTATCACAGAAATGTGCTTAGAAACATGGAAAATAAATACATAATGCTCATTCTTTATAATACCGGCTCAAAACACTGTAAAAAAAAAAACACCTGGCATTATGGTAAAGAAAGTAACATATAGAGCCCGATTCTGAGTTGACACCTGTTGTAATTGAGAGGCCTATTATCAGAAATGTCTTAGAAAAGTGCTGGGTGTTCCTGGGCAGTGGATAAACAGATGCACATAGATGATGCATCTTATCTGCATGTTATAGGAGCATGTTATAGGAGTGTCCCTGAAGTGTTTGCTTACACAGACACTTCTTAGATGGGAAATCTGCAGCTGCCATACTGCTCGTGTTGGGTGTGGTATGCAAGGTCGACCACACTTACGTTGACCAGTTTGGTCGACAATAACTAGGTCGACAGGGATTTGAGGTCAACAGGGTCTCTAGGTGGACATGGTCTAGGTCAACAGATCAAACGGTCGTCATGGGGTTTCTGTAAAAAATTCATGTAATTTTTGCCGTACAGTGACGGGGAACCCCAATTAGTTCGCCATGTCCCCCTCGCATGGCTCGCTTCACTCGCCATGCTTCGAGCAAGGTGCCTCGTTGTGTTTGGCACAGGTTACCCTTCCCAATTGTAGTCCACGTGAATCGTAAAGTATGAAAAAGTTCCAAAAAAGAAAATAATTTGAAAATCTTATGTCGACCTGTCGACCTAGACCATGTCGACCTAGTTACTGTCAACCAATAGTGGTCGACCTAGACACTGTTGACCTTAGTTTTGTCGACCTAGAGACCGGATACCGCCGGTGTCAGTTTTGATGGCGCGACATATGGTGGCATCTAAAGATGCACCAGGGGGTATTACATTGTTTAAAGATGCACAAAGTGGACATCTCAGTCCTTGCATATTCGGACACACAGATGGACATAACATTTCAATAACTCATAGACGAGTGACCCCCAAAAGACTGCGTCCAGCTCTATTTCAGGCCTGATATACTACCTTTCAGTGACATGGGCAGAAAATACTGAAACGCCTGGAGCTTCACATGTATTTTATCTGATACTCTTATTTCATTCTTATATTGTATAATCATCAGACATCTCTGTGCTCCTGTTTCAGAGTCACCCCAGAATCAAGGAGAAAGTGATAGGCATCACCTAATTATTGCAGGATGCACCATTATAGTTGTCATCATCATTGTGACTGGGTGTCTTTTATGGCGGAGGAAAAGGATGAAACGTAAGTATTAATGAATACGGATTTTATATCCAGGGTAGTAGAATATCTCTGTATCAGCTGCAGGTTGCTGGATTCATACACAGGGCAGGAACACAGACAGAACCGACATGCAATGATTTGCAGTACACATATAAACGTAGAACCGTGCCCTAAACGTGTAAGGGAGAAAACAGGCGTGTTCACCAGTGATATGTCTTACCCCATGGGACATACTTAACAATAACCATGATTTTTACCCGTTAAATATATTATCAAATGACAAAAATGTGGCATTTACCAAAAACACTTGCCGCGGCATGGTTTCCGGTAAGAGATTGTACATACATGTACAGGAACGTAAAAGGGTTAGTGCTGATGATAACATGGCTATTGCTGGCTGCAGGCACCACCGGGGCTATAATTCATCCATGAAACGTGTCATATCTTCCCCATTTAGCATCGGAAAGTGTATTTAACAAGTATTGCGGCAGTGCCTCTTCTGTCATCTCCAGATTTGCAACTATTTGTGAGGTGGACGCGTTGCAGCCGTTACTGCATGTATATTTTAATGCCACATCCAAAGGGCAGCCTAATGAGACACCCACCAGCAGCCAACACACTATCAACAGACCATCTGCTGCACCAAACCTGCTTAAGGCAGGAGCAGGAAGTCCAAGAAACCTTGGCCTCCAGTGTCAATAGTACTGCATCTTTAGATGCCCACCAACCCCCTTCCTCCCAGTTACCCCCGGAAACACCCATCAAAATTGCATGGCTCTCCAAGCAATTTTGATCTGCACCCCCTCCCCCCCCAGTGGTAAATAATGTGATGTATATTTTCCCTGCATCCAACCCAGAATCACCTCCTGTATGTCTTATCTTGTTGGAACAAATGTACAGTTGTTACTATAACTGAAATAGGATTATAGTGCTCATAAGGACACAGGATACGGAATTAAGCTGTAACAGGTGCAGAGAGATACATTTGGGAGGGGCGTGTCTGAACTCTAATATAAAAAGTAAAGCTGCCCAGCATTTGTACGCTACATGCAAAAGCCACCAGTATTGATGCTGCATGCAATGTAATTTAGGGCATATATAGTAATAAATCTTTGAGCTTTTATATATATATATATATATATATATATATATATATAACACCAAGGGCATAATTCAGACCTGATCGCAGCAGCAAATTTGTTAGCTAATGGGCAAAACTGTGTGCACTGCAGGTGGGGCAGATGTACGTGCAGAGAGAGTTAGATTCGGGTGGATTATTTGTCTCTGTGCAGGGTAAATACTGGCTGCTTTATTTATGCACTGCAATTTAGATTTCAGTTTGAACACACCCCATACAAATCTAACTCTCTCTGCACATGTTATATCTGCCCCATACTTGCCTACTTTTGAAAAAGCATTTCAGGGAGATTGTGAAAGTAACACCTATCAGCGCCGGCGCGTACTGCAACATCGGAGAGGCGTGTCATGAAAATGACTTACATCCAAATGTAAATAAGCCCCAAAGTTAGTAAGATCTATTTGTTGAAGAAAAGACACTGATATTTAGCAGGATTTGTTTGTGTATTGTGTTTTACAAGAGCTTCCATATACTATAAGTGGCCATAGGGATCATTGTGCCTTATAACCAATGCAAGGAAATGGCACAAATGACCCCATTTGAATGTATGTAGCTCTGATTTCTTTTTCCCCCTAGAATGTAATAGCTGCATAGTGGGGGTAAGGTGCAATCAGGGAGATTGCTGGACTTTTCAGGGAGTGAGGGAGATTGCTGCTATTTCAGGGAGTCTCCTGCAGAATGAGGGAGGGTAGGCAACTATGATCTGCCCTCCCCTGCAGTGCACATGGATTTGCCCCTTAGCTAACAAATTTGCTGCTGTGATCAGGTCTGAATTAGGCCCCATGTGATCTGCAGAAGGCCGCACTTGTCGCATGGCCCTAAGCCTAGATAGCATAAGGCCTTCCCTTTCTCTCTAAACTAGTCAGGTGTGTCTGATGCAGCAGCCATTTTGTTTCACATCTTCGCTAAATGCATGTTAAATTTAAGTTGTAGAAATTAGTGTTTTTGTCTCTGCAGTTGTGATAACTGCGGAGAGATGCATAGGTTAAATTGCTATATATGTTGTTTAGTAATAAGGCTTATAGGTTTAAAAAATATAGTTTTACAGAATGGCTGACGTCAGCAGCAGGCCTGAGTTCTCACATAAACAAATGAGATAACTGAGAGAGCATGTAACGGCAATAAGCAGAAATGACTGCCAAACAGGCGACTATGTAAGATCTTCACATGGGAACAAGAAATATAACGCTGATATGTCAATATGATGTCTAAGGCATAGATGGTCAATGAAGACTTAATATGGATGAATAGTAATTAATTGGATGTACAGTATAAACAAAAAAGGGTCTAAATAAGAGCAGAGAAAGTGGGTGGGGTGGCAGTTGGAGAAGAGAGGAGAAAACACAGAAGGAGGATCAAGGTCGTTAGTGTGCAGTTTTTTTTTTCTTTTCCCTTTTTCTCTGTCAGGGTCAGATGTACTAAGCCTTGAAAAGTGATAAATTTCACTGTGAGAAAGTACCAACCAACCAGCTCTTTACTGTCATTTTTCAAACCCAGCCTGTGACATGGCAGTTAGATGCTGATTGGCTGTGACGTATGAATTGAATGTTTTGTAGTTTGATGTTTTTATCTCTAAAGTGTGGTTATAACTAGCTTTGCAGCTGTGGGCTGTGTGCTTCCTCCTCCTTCTTCCTCCTTCTTCTTCCTCTCCCTTCTCGGTCTGGTTCTCTGGACAGTGCGCTGATAGATAAGAAAAGTCACGCAATTTTTTCCCCTTCCTCCGAATTAAGTTTAATATTCTGAATTAATGCAAACTACTGTATAGGTGTTCTTTAAGATTCCGTTGATAGTTGAGTGATTATACTTGCAGTATTCGTTTGTTGGTGTGTTAATTTCTGAAATTATTACTGTATTGTTATTTTTTTAAGGGATTGCATTATCTGTTAGATAAAGATATTGAGCAAACTTTTATTATTATAATATTTGCTTGTGCGTAGAGTTTCTGGAACTTATAAGTATCAAATAATTGCATTGGTATCTTCTGTTTTTCTCTGCTTATTCTGAGATAAAAAAAAATTGTGCAGTGTGTGTGTGTGTGTGTGTGTGTGTGTGTGTGTGTGTGTGTGTGTGTGTGTGTGTGTGTGTGTGCGTGCCATTTCTATGTCAACTGACCTTCATGGCAATAGATTCTGGTGAGAATCCTACCCGGGTATTGCTTCTGGTTGACGCCTGGAGTTACAATTAGAATAGGTACCAGGGGGGTAATTCAGAGTTGATCGCAGCAGCAAATTTGTTAGCAGTTGGGCAAAACCATGTGCACTGCAGGTGGGGCAGATGTAACATGTGCAGAGAGAGTTAGATTTGGGTGGGTTATTTTGTTTCTGTGCAGGGTAAATGCTGGCTGCTTTATTTTTACACTGCAATTTAGAGTTCAGTTTGAACACACCTCACCCAGATCTAACTCTCTCTGCACATGTTATATCTGCCCCACCTGCAGTTTTTGCCTAACTGCTAACAAATTTACTTCTGCGATCAACTCTGAATTAGGCCCCATGTCACAAGTGAAAAACACTCACTAAAAGGCCATAGGTAGCAGTGTATGTAACATGTGTGAGTGGTCCATCGTAAGAGAAAAACATATAGCTACCTCTAATGCACACTGAGTGAGAAATAACGCTATCTGTTTATTATGTAGTGTTATTTCTCAGTGTGCATTAGAGATAGCTATATGTTTTTCTCTTACCCAGAATTACCCCTCCCTTTCAGCACCTGAGTGATATCACAATCTGACTGTGCAGCTTGCCAATAAATGTGAGTGGTCCATCAAACTAAAGGTGGGTACTCACGGAGCGATCGCTGCTTAAAATCTAAGCAATCTGACAAGATTGCTTAGATTTTAAGCAGCGATCACTACGTGTGTACCCCTCACAGTGATAGCGATGTGCAGCCCCGCGCGTCACTATAGCTGGTGCTAGATTGGCCAATCTAGCAGGTCGCTCACTTCACCCGCTGGGTGAAATGAGCGCCCCCCATCTCCCCCCACATGCTCTGCACACATTGCGCTGTGCTGATCGGGGGGGGAAGGGGGGGATGTGTGCTGGGGGGACCGGTTAGATTTTTTTTGTATTTTGCTGTGTTAGATCTAGCGCACGGTCTGATTGATGCTGATCAGTTTCTTCTGACATTTTATGATACTTGTAAACTTAAATTCTTCATTCCAGGATTTGAGGGATTGGACTCTAACATTTGAAGTCCTATAACATTGTCTGAGGCTGATATTTTTCCTAATTAATTAAAGTCAATTAAAATATTGTTTAAAATTTGTGTGTCAGATAAATGTTCAGGATTTTTATTGTATTTAGGGGTTAGGATGACAGTCATTGGTGACACTAGTATCTGGTCTTCTTTTTCTGTTTGATTTGTTTAATATCTTTTATGGAAGGTGTGTGTCTGGGGATGCTAAACCTTTATGTGTGAGTTGCAGGGGTAATATAATAGACAAAGGGGCAGATGTATTAAGCCTGGAGAAGTGATAAGTGCAAGGTGATTATGCACCAGCCAATCAGCTCCTGTCAATATACATATTGGAGCTGATTGGCTGGTGCGTTATCACCTTGCACTTATTACTTCTCCAGGCTTAATACATCTTCCCCAGTGAGTAAAGCCCATGACCGTGGCTATATAATATGGAAAGGATCTGCAGATATCTGATAATGAGTTGCTGGTGCTGTGAAGGTGTTGATCTGATAACGAGGACAGATAGGTTTTAGGGGGGTTTCATTTTGACAGACGTGTCATCATTTATTTGCTTTTTTGTTTTTGAAAAGGGCAACACTTCTAAGTAAAGATATGGCATCAAAGAGAGTTTTATGTAAGTGATATGGAGGGTGTGAGCAAGTGATTTGAATGTGCCAAGATATTAACTGTAACCTGTTATAAAGCTACAGATTAGAAAGAACTTTGTGAGTGAAGCACCTTGATGGTAAGGGGTATTTGAATGAAGGAATTGGTTTGGTGAAATGGTAAGAGTAGATGGGAAGATTAACAATTGAACGTGTAATCCCACTAACAAACTTAAGGCCCCCATACATCAGCAATCAATTGTGGCAATTTGCCAATATGCAGATGATTGTGCAAATAAATCTGCAATGTATGGACTTCACAGATAGCAGATTCAGACCAAAAATCGTTGACTGGCATTGTTAAATCAGGATGTCCAACATGTTGGATTTCACAGATCAGTTGGGGCTGTAGATTGCTAGTGCATGGTCACAATCAGCAGATTTGCAGACTGTTACTCCTAAACTGATGAGCCTGTCAAGATTGTCAGATCTGTAATTGCTGAAAATTATCCACAAATCACTGAAAAATATCTGTAATGTACTGTATGGGGCGCAGATTGGTGAATTTGGAAATCTTTAAATCTGGGATAAAAACCCAGAATCTGCAAATTGTCTTTTTGTGATCGCTGATGTCTGGGGGCATTTATGCTTAGAATGTTATGTTTCTCATTGCAGGTGTAAATGCTTCTTAAGGCCCGTACACACTGGTCGATATATTTCGGCCGTTCTTTTGAAGGACCGATATATCGCGGGACCGTCGGCCAGTGTGTACGGCCGATACGTCTGTGAACTCCGTCGTTCACAGACGTATCGCGTCGGCCGCGCAGCACAGCCGACGGCCAATATATCTACCGATATATTGGCGCGTCGCTGTGTGTGTACGGGACGGTCGGCCGACCGCCCGTACACATGCTGCGGCGGCCGGCGGTGATTGACAGCTGAACTGGACGGGCGTGTATACACGCCCGCCCAGTTCATGACGTCAGTCCCCGATGGATCGGGCAGTGTGTATGCTCAACACACTGCCCGATCCGTCCATAGATATATCTGCAGATCAATTGATCTGCAGATATATCTTCTAGTGTGTACCCAGCTTTAGAGATCGGAGCGTGCTCCCATCTCAAGGACAGTAGATTAGCTGTAAAGAAGAGGAAAAGTTTTTATTTTGCTGCAGAAAGAAATCTCTTGTCTGTGGGATCAGATGATTTGTCTGCAAGTTAAGGGGCTAACCAAGTCATTTAAAAAAATACTTTGTAGGGCTTGGAAGCAAAAAAAGGGTAATGAGGTGAACGCAGTGTGGGATCTAGGAGGGAAAAGTGTGTATACGATTATAAAGACAACTACACTATGGTGATGAGAGTTGAAATTGGTGAAGTTTGTTTCTAAATGGTGTGAAATATCCAAGTGGTCTCTGGAACCTTTTCTCATGCCTGGCACATTTAATCAGTCTGCTCTAGAAGCTCCTAAAACTACAATTATTCTATCCTAATTGGCAAGAATAGAGTTAAGCAATTGCAATGTCTCACAGTGTGACAACGGGAAGCTACACACTGGGCACCTACTATGCAGGATAGTGGTCAGCCAAATCCAATGGCCCTCACAGCTCCTCCTCCAACCCTCTTACCTCATTTCTACAGAATTGTTGTTTCATCATCCCCTGTGTTGTCTCTTTATTCTGTTCTAGCCAAGACATGTACCTGAAAGACTGTTGTCTCTGCTGAGAAAGCTGCTGATGGAATGTCTAAGCTTACTGCTATAGCTAAGCTTGCATATCCTGAGCAACATCTATTGCAGGAATCTTACTGACACTTTTTTATAGCTGCTACGGGTTTGATATGAGTGACCGGCAGATGGGATGCCGTCAGTCACAATACTGACTCCTGCATCCCAATGTTTGAATTCCCAACAGGTGCAAGGTAAGTATGCTAGCCCCTCTCCCCTACCCCTAACTCTACATGGGGTTCACATAGACCCATTGGGTACCAAAAATGCACTGTTGTTGTAGCTTCTGCTTTGTCAACATGTTTAAGGGCTGTTGCAGCTGATGCAACCTTAGTACAAAAGGTACAGAACATTGTACTACAACACCCCCTTACACTATGTGTCCCTCATGCTGTTGCTTCTCTCATGAACTCTTCACAACCACAACAAGTCTCGTGCTCGATTCACTTGTTGGGAGCTTTTGCTCCTGGCTCCACTTATCCTGCTCTCTTGACCATTGTCAGGTGCGGAATACTAAATCCTGCTACTTTGTTGCCTTGTGTGACCCAGAAGTCCCAGAGGATGGACGGAGAGTATCAGTATTTGGAACATGTGAGAAATAGTTGCAGCAAAATTTCTTCATCAGACCAGACATCTCTGACACGCCACTGTGTGAGGTAGATCTTACACACTACATGGATGGTAGTTGTCACAGACGGGTGATATTCAGTATGCCGGCTGTTGGGATCCCGGCGCACAGTAAACCGGCACCAGAATCCCAAATCCCGGCATACCAACACCTATTCTCCCTCTTGGGGGTCCACGACTCCCCTGGAGGAAGAATAAATAGCATTGCGCACCACCGTGCCCGCAGCGTGGCAAGCGCAATGAGCCTGCAAGGGGCTCATTTGCGCTCACCCCGCTGCCGGCATTCCGGCGGTCGGGATCCTGGCCCCCGGTAAGCTTGCTGCCGGGATCCCAAGCGCTGGCAAGTCATACCACACCCATCACAGACAGACACAGGATTGCTCTGTCTGGGATATGCGGTAGTATCGGATACAGAGATCCTGGAGGCTGGTCCACTGGTAGCTCTACCAGAGCTTGCCACCTGGCCGAAGGCAGGACGCTTAACATATACACAGATTCCAGATATGCACTAGGTGTTGTTCATGATTTCGGCATGATATGGGCAATGCAAGGGTACCTGGCTGCTTCAGGTTCCCCAATATCACATGCCCAGCAAGTAAAAGAGCTTATTAAGGCTATACAACTTCCTGCCCAGGTAGCAGGTGTCAAGCTCATACGTCACAAAATGATCCTTTCTCATTGGATAATAAAGGAGCAGATGAAACCACCAGGCTGGCAGCTGTCGTGAATCACACCACTCTACAAATTAATGTTTTTCAGATTTTTCAGGCTGATCTCTTCTCCAAGTGGGTAGAAGAGGTACACATACACAGGGAGGTTATTTCAAGACATATGTCAATAAATGTGTATAAAAAGCAGGTTGCACTCACCATATAGGCCCCAGACTTTGAGCAAAATCCAACATGTGCATATGACCATTAAGAACAAGTTAGCTAAGGTTGGTGTAGAGACTACTATGAGTTGACTTGAGGCTTTACCTCTAGTCTTGTATAGCATTCGCACCACTCCAAAGCAGCCATTTAATTGTCCCCTTATGAGGTACTTTTTGGAAAACTGCCTAACCTCATTGTAAGTCCAGCAGCAGACTCGTCAGTCTTATATGAGTTAACCACAGGCTGTGTTATAAAATTCTCACAGCATCTGAAGACTTTAAAAGACAAGGAAAGTTTATGAAGGGACTGCCAGAGGGACCTTTTCGTGGAGTCCAGCATAGTGACTATGTAATGGTGATACATTTCTTATGCATTGGTTGTCTCATAGATTGAATGCAAGGCCTATTCCAGGTTCTGCTAACAACCTTGACGTCCCTGAAAAAGACTATTGGATTCACACACCTCACTACAAGAAGGTCTCCGAGCTGGTGGTGAAATCAGTTGAAGCAAAAGAAAATACAGTACTGACGCAGATAAAGACATTGACTTGAACCTAACATACTCATTTGATGATGAACCTATTCATAGCCACAGTTCAGACCAAGACAAGATCCACAGAATCAGGGGGGGGGGGATCCTTAGTGGTGTCCCTGAGGATTGTGGGCAAGGAAAAATAAAGATTGCTATGGGTGACCAAGTTTCTGTGTATCCACTGATCAGGTGCAGTTTTTTTGTTGCATTTTTATACTTTTTATTTTTATAGTGAATAAGGGTTGTCAAGGATTGGTGGCTGACAAGGACTGTGTGGAGAGTTATCCCAGAGGTACTGCCAGGGACATCATGTTGGCCTAACTCCTGCTTTGGAACCCATGATTATAAGGGATAGGTTATTAACAGTCACAAAAGACACACACACTCATTTTATTACTGATACTCCCAGGTATACATACAAATCAGAGGATAGTTAAAAGACAGAGGTAACAATTCTTAATAGCTCATATGTTACAATAGGGTTGGGTATGAGTGACTGGCGGTCAGGAGACCACCGGTCACCATACCAATGCCGGGATATCGGCCTTTAGATGCCCGGCGGTGGGGGGGGGAGTGCAACAAAGCCCCTTGCAGGCTCACTTCACCTGCCATGCTGTGGGTTCCTCTTCCCACTCTATGGGTGTCGTGGACACCCTCGAGTGGGAATAGTCCCTGTTAGTCAGCATGCCAACTGTCAGGACTGTAAAGGGGTGGGATTCTTGCATCGGTATTATGACCGGCGGACCTTATGATGCTATTTCAAACATACAGCGGGATGCAATGCCGCAAAGTTCGTCTGACTACTGCGGGCTATTGGCCTAACTTGGATGTTTTTTTAAAGGGGCAATCACTTGCAAAAGGCATGGTCTTGTCTTGTAAGTGATTGCCCCCTTAAATAAACATCAGAGTTCAGCCGGAATCCCACACGTTGGATGAACTTGGGCTGCATAACATCCCACCCATACTGTCTAATAAACCATGGACACTACCACAAGGGTTATATTATGTTTGCGGACATAGGTGGTCATTCCGAGTTGTTCGCTCGCTAGCAGTTTTTTGCAGGCGTGCAAACGCTATGCCGCCTCCCACTGGGAGTGTATTTTAGCTTAGCAGAAGTGCGAACGAAAGGATCGCACAGCGACTACAAAATAATTTTGTGCAGTTTCAGAGTAGCTTCAGACCTACTCAGCGCTTGCGATCACTTCAGACTGTTCAGTTCCTGTCTTGACGTCACAAACACGCCCTGCGTTTGGCCAGCCACGCCTGCGTTTTTCCTGGCACGCCTGCGTTTTTTCGATCACTCCCTGAAAACGGTCAGTTGACACCCAGAAACGCCCACTTCATGTCAATCACTCTGCGGCCAGCAGTGCGTCTGAAAAGCTTCGCTAGACCCTGTGTGAAACTACATCGGCCGTTGCAAAAGTACTTTGCGCGTGCGCATTGCGCCGCATGCGCAGAAGTGCCGAATTTTTGCCTGATCGCTGCTCAGTGACCGAAAGCAGCTAGCGATCAACATGGAAATGACCCCCATAAGGCTTATAAATGGTTACCGGTAAATTCTTTTGGAATATGTTTTATAGGAACATTGCTATCTTATGTAGTGGTAAGAAAACATGAGTATCTAAAAGAAACATATATGAAAGGATTACTCCCAAAAAGAGTAAGAATGGTAAAAAAGAGAGATACAAATTGGTACATGAGAAGTAAACGCACCTTTTTACATTGTCCCAAGGTTACAAGATTGGTTTGGGATCATAATAACATTTGGTACATGGGGAATAATGGCAAATCACAGAAAGATACAGGAATTAGGAGATTTATTAAACAATGGGGGTGATTCTGAGTTGTTCGCTCGCTAGCAGATTTTAGCAGCATTGCACACGCTAGGCCGCCGCCCTCTGGGAGTGTATCTTAGCTTAGCAGAATAGCGAACGAAAGATTAGCAGAATTGCGAATAGAAAATTCTTAGCAGTTTCTGAGTAGCTCCAGACCTTCTCACAGATTGCGATCAGCTCAGGCCGTTTCGTTCCTGGTTTGACGTCACAAACACGCCCTGCATTCGGCCAGCCACTCCCCCGTTTCTCCAGACACTCCCGCGTTTTTCCCTGACACGCCTGCGTTTTTCCGCACACTCCCAGAAAACGGCCAGTTTCCGCCCAGAAACACCCACTTCCTGTCAATCACACTCCGATCACTTCAACGATGAAAATTCTTCATTCGGATGTGAGTAAATCTACTAAGTTTTGTGCTAAAATACTTACCGCATGCGCACTGCGTACCATGCGCATTTTGGCCTTAATCGCTCCGTTGCGAAAATCGGCAACGAGCGATCAACTCGGAATGACCCCCAATATCACAGACATATATACGATAGTACTTTTAGATTTGTAGGAAGATAGGTGGTCATTCCGAGTTGTTCGCTCGTTGCCTATTTTCGCTATGCTACGATTTGCTGCTAAATGCGTATGCGCATGGTACGCAGTGCGCATGCGCTTAGTTATTTAACTAAAAACTTAGCAGTTTTGCTGTTGTTCGTGCGGTGCTTTTGAGTCGCACTGCTGATCGGTGAATGATTGACAGGAAAGGGGCGTTTCTGGGTGGTAACTGAGCGTTTTCCGGGAGTGTGCTAAAAAACGCAGGCGTGTCAGGCAAAAACGCGGGAGTGGCTGGAGAAACGGGGGAGTGGCTGGCCGAACGCAGGGCGTGTTTGTGACGTCAAACCAGGAACTAAACGGACTGAGGTGATCGCAATCTGTGAGTAGGTCTGGAGCTACTCAGAAACTGCAGGGAATTATTTAGTAGCAGTTCTGCTAATCTTTCGTTCGCTATTCTGCTAAGCTAAGATACACTCCCAGAGGGCGGCGGCTTAGCGTGTGCAATGCTGCTAAAAGCAGCTAGCGAGCGATCAACTCGGAATGACCACCATAGCTTCAAATTAATGCAGCACAGAATGGTACTAGACTACCTCACAGCTGCAACTTCAAGATATTGTGTTACTTTGCAAACGGTGTTTGGCATAAGGTGTTGTACATAGTACATCACACATTCTTCATATGCTAAAGTAATAATATAAAACAGTTGAATGAAATGAATTGAGTTAAAAATGAATTTGCTTAACAAAAAAAACTTAGTGGTGTGACTCCCGACAGCTGGGTCACCTGGTTGAACCCCAGGACCTTGTTCTCATTGGTGGGAAATTGGTTAGTCAACATTATGCATTCATTGGGAAGTTTCCTAGTTTTTGCCATGATAATGTTGTTGATTGTCTATATATTAGTGACATGATTCATGAAGGTTTTTCAATGCATTTATAAGAATTCAAACAATGCAGTTTATGAGAGATATGAACTTCTTCAGAGTTATGTAGAAGTTTCAGAGGATCGAAACTAATAAAACAGAAATTTGTGGTCATTCTTATTCATCCAGCAACTCAGAAATATATCCATGCTTATGTTACCTTGTTTTCTGCAATGTCATTTAGGGCTGTGCAAGTTGGAGAAGGCCACACTTGTGTAATGGCCCTAGAGAGCAACAGGCCTTCCCTTTCTCTCTAAACTAGGCAGCTGTGTGTCTGGTGCAGCAGCCATTTTGTTTCACATTTTAGCTAAAAGCATGTTAAATTATATATTAAAAAGTGTGTAGAGATTGGTGTGTTTGTCTCTGCAGGTGTGATAACTGCTATATATGTTGTTTAGGCAATAAGGCTTATAGGTTTCAAAAGTATAATTTTAACACGTACAGAATGACTAGCAGGTCTGAGTTCTCACATAAACAAATGAGATAACTGAGATAGCATGTAACGGCAATAGTATTTCCTTCTGCTGTTGTCATAACCTATCTTATCTTTTATGTAAGTCTGCATTGGTAATACGAGTATATGTTTAAGCTGTCTTTAAGAAAAAGCATTTTAATTAATTTCTAGTTGTATATTTGTGTGGAATTATTTACTGCTCACTGTTACAAGTAGGTTTGTAGTTTATTTATAATTAGCGTTATCACCCCTATAACACATGGGTGAAGACCTGGGTTATTTCCGAGTCGTCATCCTTCACACCAGACCTGTGTCTTCCAGTGCTCCGGATCTTCTGGCTTTCAGTGGGTGTTTGGAGATAATGTCCTCTCCAAGTGCCACTTTCCCTGGCTAGTGAATTTCTTTTCTGCATGACCCAGATCATAAAGGCCCTAGTCGCACCTTTTAGATATACACCGGACCTGGGTCGATATGTGTTCACATGCAAAAACCCGGGTTTTAGATTGGCCATAGGGTCTACAGGGAAGATTCCCGGTGGGCTGACGCATCCGCGGGGCCTGTTTTGTTTGAGGACATGTGGTCCTTTTTATAGACAAAATGAATAAGATGCAAAATAATTTGCATATATGAAAATGACTTTGCCACTTAGCCTGTGATTGCAGATGATCTAGTGTATGCTCTGTCTGCCTGCTTGGCTGACATATAAGATTGAGTGAATAGTGATTGGGAGACGGTTGGTGTAACAAGCAAGAAAATATATCTTTCTAAAGAATTATATAGTTTCCTAAATTCTGAAGGTGTATCATATAATGTGCTCATAACATTTAATTTTCTTTTTAACTTCCCGCTTGATGCTGGACATCCCCACTATCTGGAAAGTCTTAGGGGGAGGGTGCTGCTGCCATGGCCCATGGCGAGACCTTACACCTCTGGTGCTGCCCATGTGGGGCCACTAGTACTAATTTTTCCAGGGCCGCTTTTTGTTCCCAATCCGCCCCTGATTACAAACAGCCAGCATACCTCGATGCCTTGTGTGATATACAATACACGACAAGGCATGAAGTAACCTTTGTACAGGTTCAGCCCAAGAAATATTACATATAAGAGATGACAAGCAAAATGAAACACATATTATATTTCAAATAATGTTTAAAGTTAACACATTTAATTGTACGCTACAAATGTACGCATTAGCGTGATGGTAGGGTCTTTGAATTAATTTTTTCTGTAACTATGTTTAAGTAATCATGTAATATCTTGGCAGCATAGTCTAAATGAAATCATATATCCTTTTCAGGAAAAGAAACCGCAACTGAAATACATACAACCTATGGTCAGGTAACTACAATCTGTTTTCATCAGAATGGTTCTGCTCGCACCTCCATAGGTTGCTGGTGCGTCATGTCTAAGAGGTAACGCAGAAAGCTAACGGAACCTTTTCTGGCTTCCTCTGCAGATAATTGAATCCAGTACTTAATGTAGCAAGTGTCCCTTATTTTTGTCACAGAGGGGGGAATGTGTAGATTCTGTATATCTATAAATTATTAGTTTTTCTATATTTATCAATATAATGACATAAGAGCATGGCTTGATAGTTTAGAGAGATTTTCTGAGCAGTGAATATCAACCTCAGGGACATCATTAGAAATGCAGGGTTTTACAGGTAGGGGGACTAGTTAAGGTATGTGGGAGTGGCCACTCCATGTTGGGTCCCCACACACAAATGCTTCAATAATGGTGGTGCTGAAGTGAGTGTGGCTCAGTGTTAATTTTGACGACAAAATTTTTTACTAAAAGTATCCTTCGATGAAAGTTTATTTGAGGACTAAAATAAAAACTAAATCTTAACTAAAATAAAACAAAAAAAAAAGCGACGAAGACTAAAACTAAATGTAAAATCCTTGTTAAAATTAACACTGGAAATAGGGTTTTACCTTTTTAAAGAACAAATATGTATTCTAGATATTTGCAGACAAATAAATACCTGCTGTGAATGAAATATGATACATTAATTTGTATATGATTCGTTGGAGTACTATGGTAAGTCAGACTCAGTATGTAACACATTCTCAGCCTACTGAGTCTAGATTACTAATGATATATGGGAACACTGTTGTAAGTCATACTCAGTATTTAACACATTCTCAGCCTACTGAGCCTAGATTACTAATGATATATGGGAGTACTATGGTAAGTCAGACTCAGTATGTAACACATTCTTAGCCTACTGAGCCTAGATTACTAAACACATAGTTAGAGGCATGCAACCTTCTCACAGGGATTTTAGAAAATGTTCTTCAGCTAAATCCATTACAGTGTCATTAAACTGTTGCAAAAGTTATGACTAAAACATGGACTAAAATTACACAAAAATGAAAACTGAAATCCTCTGACTAAATCTTGACTAAAATGAAGCAACAGGAAAATACTAAAATGTGACTTTAAACCAACTTAAGTTTTAATTAAGCAACTAAGGCTAAAACTAAATGGAAAATCCTTGTCAAAATTAGCACTGGCATGGTTACAAAACATTGGGGGTGGAGATGTAGCTCTTTGGGAGGCCTAGGCTCCCAGACTGGCCCGAGAGTCAGTGTTTTGTCCCGTCACACCTCCTTCCCCCTCCTCTCAGAGCCCTGGATAGATTTGCAGCATTTGTGGCTGGGTGATTTCTTTACGGACAATTACAAAATAATTTACACATTACCAAATAAGCAAGTGTGATCTGAGAACTTCCAATTGCAACCATATGTCTCTGATGTAGGTGGCTGATGTACAAAAACCTGCGGAAAACCATTATGATTCCAGTGAAAGACGTGAGGAAAGCTCAGTGACTGTGTACAGTGAGGTTATGCCTGTCCAGGTACGTTATGGTAGTGTTACAAGGAACTATGGGGGTCATTCCGAGTTGTTCGCTCGGTAAATTTCTTCGCATCGCAGCGATTTTCCGCTTAGTGCGCATGCGCAATGTTCGCACTGCGACTGCGCCAAGTAAATTTGCTATGCAGTTAGGAATTTTACTCACGGTTTTTTCTTCGTTCTGGTGATCGTAATGTGATTGACAGGAAGTGGGTGTTTCTGGGCGGAAACTGGCCGTTTTATGGGCGTGTGGGAAAAAACGCTACAGTTTCTGGGAAAAACGCGGGAGTGGCTGGAGAAACAGAGGAGTGTCTGGACGAACTCTGGGTGTGTTTGTGACGTCAAACCAGGAACGACAAGCACTGAACTGATCGCACTGGAAGAGTAAGTCTCGAGCTACTCAGAAACTGCACAGAGATGTCTTTTCGCAATATTGCGAATCTTTCGTTCGCAATTTTAAGAAGCTAAGATTCACTCCCAGTAGGCGGCGGCTTAGCGTGTGTAAAGCTGCTACAAGCAGCTTGCGAGCGAACAACTCGGAATGAGGGCCTATATTCTAATTGTCATTTAAAGAAGAAAATTATTACATTTAGAAAAATTATTTTACGTTAATTTCAAGCCACCAGTCTAATGATTTATGCCATAAACTAACGTCATTTTGCCTGTATACAGTTGAAATTAATACACGAGGGGCATAGGTGTTTCTATCATGTGTGCAGAGTGTGTGGTGCACATAGGCCCGTGGGTCCAGGGGGCCCACACCGCACACACTGCACACATATATTATACTTAAGGCAGTGGCCCTGCAGTGCAGACACAAATCACTTGTAAAATGGACACCACGGCCATTTCCAAGTGATTTCCGCGTGTACACTGGAGATGTCCCCTGGGAACAAGTCACGGGTGCCATGTTCCCGGAGAGCTGCGCATGAGCAGTAAACTCTGGCATTATGCCAGAGTCTACTGCTGCCGAAGAGGAGGGCGCCTGCAATGGAGGCGGATCCTATCCTCTCTTAAAACGCCCCCGATGAGGTGTGCTTCAATGCGCATGTGGAGAGCCGCCCAGAATGGAAAAAGATGCAAATTTGCATATGCAGTCGCGCACCATCGACAATTGCGGATGACCCAGGGCTACTCAGAATAGTGAGAATGCAGTCGCACCGGGCGCTATGTTTTAAGTCACTGCAATCGCAGCTGATGTCAGATGCATGCGCCGAAAATGGCCATGACATGTCTGCGTTTTCCCAACCACCCCCACAACCATATTACCTCCCACCAGCGGTCACTTCTTGGCAATCGCTATGTGATCGTACTTTTCTGGGCCTGCAAAAGCATTGCAAACACATTTTGGCCTTCATGTACATGCGATGTGGCTGCAGTGCATGCGCAGTCGTACAGTAATCGGTCGATTTGCAATTTTGCAACTGAAGCTGACCAAGGCCCTTAATCAGCACTGCACACCGAAGAAGTCAGCATCTCCACAAACTCATTATGGTGCTCAACAGAGGCCACAGAGATCTATTACCTTCTAGAACTACAAGAGTGGTCTGTGACCCCAAGAGGGTTTTGACCAATAGGAGCTGCTCTTGGTGAGGAAGCACCTTCACGAACTACTGTCTTTGAGTGATTTTCAGAATTTCAGATTTTCTAAATTTTCAGAATTTCAAATGCCTTTGATAACAACAGCACAGACACTCAAGATGAGCAGCAATCCAGCCAACCAAGCACATCTACCAAACCCAAAGCTCTTACCGTGACATGACGCTATCACCGTACACCTCGACAAGCTGGCGATGAATTTCAGCTGCTGATGTGCCCTTTAGATGGGGAAATGTGATCACCCTACGCACCTTAATGTGCGACCATGTTTCCACCAGACCCGCCATCTTACACCTGATGTTGGGACAGTATGAGTGATATGAGGCGCAGTCTAATGGCAGTGACGGGAAGCCGTGGTCTACCTGCTCTGGCCTGGCAGCAAATTAGAATGAAATAGAGAACATGACACAAGTGAGAGGTCTTGTTACAGTCTGTTACTTATTGAACCACCCTCATATAATGGGTGCAGGGTGTGTGGTGCACATGGGCTGCCATTTACCCAGACATTTGTGCATGCACAGTAGAGAAATCACTGGGATCATGGCGCCTGCTTCATGTTTCCAGAGACATGTGTATGCACTTTAGACTCTTCCTCCAATTCAAATTTATGCTCTCAACCTACAGTGCTGCCTTCTCCCTCTCTTAACAGTTATATTTCAAGAACCTTATCTCCTCCCAGTCTTTAAGCCCCAATTGTCTCTTTTGACTCTCTCCTCTGCCCCCCATTTTTGTCTCCAGTCCTCACTCTGCTCTTTGCCACCTTTTTCAAATCTAAATTTGACTCCATATGTTGGACTCCTTTCCCAGCCTACACCTCCCCATCAATCTTGCTAACTCTGACTTCTTTCTCCATAGTATCTGGAGATAAAATCATGATCTTTATCTGGTCTTTCACCCTTCCACCTCCCACCTTGATCCTATCTCTTCCTGCCTCCTCCAATATCTTTCTCCTTTTGACTGATCTTGCTGCCAAATTCAAGGGCCACTACTCTCTGCCCATTCTACTCAACCTCTTTATTGCTTTTGAGACTGCAGACCACCCTCTTCTCCTACAAATCCTTCACTCCTTCAGTCTACATGATACTGCCCTCTCCTGGCTGTCCTTTTTTGATTGTTCATTCCGTGTCTTCTCTCACGACTCCTCTTTCCTCCCACTTTCACTAATAGTAGGTGTCAACCAAGGTTCTGTTCTTGACCTCTGTATGTCCTGTTTTGGCCTCCAATATCACCTATATGCTGATGAAACTAAAATCTACCTTTCTTCCCCTGACCTCTCCTCCTCTCTCCTCAATCGTATCTCCAACTGTCTCTCTGCTATTTCTTCCTGGATGTGCAAGTGCTTTCTTAAACTTAACATGTCTAAGACTGAGTTAATCATCTTCCCACCTTCCTGCATAACCTTGCCTCTCACAATTCCATTATCTATTGACAACACAACCAACTCCTCTAGCCAAGTGTGCTGTATTGGGATCATCCTTAATGCCTCCCTTTCCTTCAAACCACACATTCATTACCTTTCATAGTCCTGTTGCTTCCATCTCAAAAATATTTCCAGGATCAGAATCTTTCTCACCCTGGATGCTATGAAGATCCTCATCCACTCACTGGTCATCTCCAGATTGTATTACTGTAATCTCCTCCTATGTGTCCTCCCTGACTCTCTACTCCAATCTATCCTCAATACTGCGGCCCAGGTCACCTTCCTCCAAGCGTACTACATCCTCCTACCCTCTCCTACAAGCCCTACACTGGCTTCCCTTCCCCTTCAGAACCCAATCCAAACTTCTCACTTACAAAGCCCTCACCCAATCCTCTCCTATTTAAATCTCTGACCTTCTCTCTCTTAACACCACCGCTCGCCCTCTTTGCTCCACAAATGAATACAACCTCTCCTGCCAACTGTTCAGACTCTCCACCTCTCTACAAAACTAAAACGGACTCTCAAGACCCACTTCTTCAGTAAAACCATCCAGCTCTCATCATAACCTACTGCCTCATGCTCACTGTCTGACCCATATGTGTCATCCCTGTGTGTCTGCTGCTCCCCTTTAGAATGTAAGCTCTCACAAGCATGGCCTTCTCCCTTCATGTGCTTCTCCTTTCCTTACTTATATATACTCCATACTACCTACAACGGCACTTGGTTTCTGCCTGATGCTTATTTGAGTGCTATGACTGCTGATGTAGCAATGTTTATATACCATGTACCTGCCCTGCATCGCCTTGTACTGTCGCTGTATTCTTTGCTCATGTGTTTATGTACTTTGTTAGGTGCAGAGGCGTCACTAGGGTTGGTGTCACCCGGTGTGGTAACTCATGGTGTCACCCCCCCATGGACCTCCTCCCATATCACACCACACACATCCTTAGTAATGTTTTTGTACTAGTTTTACTTGTAAATCATAATTCCTGTATATCACTGAATGCGATGGCAATAGTAGTGACATAGGACCCTAATCAGGTTGGTTTGCATATTCTGCTAAAAAGTAGTATCTGCAATCGTTTCTGCAGCATGCTGGGGGCTGTCCAGCATGCTAATTGGCATCCAGCGATGCGATCGCAAAATAATTGAGATCCCATCGCTGAAGCAGAAACTAAGGATGACCCCCTGCAGACGTAGCTAGGCTGCGTATTCAGGCGATGAACCGCCAATTTTTGTGTTGTAGTGGGCGCGTGTGATGTCACGTAGCCGCCCCAAAAAAGCTCTGACCCCCTTTTGCAGCTACGCCTGCCCCCAATGCCCGCCGCCAGTGGCGTAATTAGACATTTTAGTGCTGTGTGCAAAATAGGGCATTGGTGCCAACCTGCACGCAAAACAGTGACAGGGCGCGCCGTAGGCGCGCGCAAAAAATATAGGGGCGTGGCTTCATGGGAAGGGGTGTGGCCACAAAATAATAACGATTCATATTACATGGCACAGTAGTCTCCATTATTCAAATTACGCCGCACAGTAGCGCCACTACACCAGGTAGAGCCCCTTTTTACACATTACGGCAGACAGCGTCCCCCTTTTTACACATTACGGCAGACAGCATCCCCCTTTTTACACATTACGGCAGACAGAATAGATTATACTTACCATTTCTCCGCTGGCTCAGTCAGGCTCCTCGTTGCTGGCAGCTCCGGGTGCAGGGGAGAAGGAAGAGGAGGGAGGGGGAGGAGGGAGGGAGCCGCAGCAGTGCACTGTAATTGCTGGCGGTGCCGCTGCAGCTGTCCCTATCCTTCCGCATTGGCTGGCCGCCACTGCTGTGCATGCTGGGATGAGGGAAGCGCATCCCAACATTCACAGCAGCGGCAGCCAGCCTATGTGGAATGAGAGGGACAGCTGCAGCAGCGCTGCCACCAATTACATAGCGCTGCTGCGGCTCCTTCCCTCCACCCCCTCCCTCCTCTTCCTTCTCCGCTGCTCCCGCTGCTGCTCCTCTCCTCCTCAGGCACAGGCGGCTTGTAATGAGTCAACTTGACTCATTACAAGCTGCTGACTTTAGGGAATCGGGGCCGTTGCGCCCTCAGGGCGACTGCGCTGTGTGCCAGGCACACCTGACACACACATAGTTACGGCACTGCCCGCCGCTGTCAATGAAAGTGCAGTCGCATCCTTCAGGGATGCAAACGCGCTTTGATTGCATGCACACTGTTACCGTGGCATATTTTTGCAAAAATCACTCTATTGCGATTATTGCTAAAATGAAATGCGACCAGAATTAGGTCCATAAACAGCTAATGGGCCCTACACATTAGGCGATATAACTGCACGATATGAACGTTCTCGTACGTAGGCACCAGCGATGAACGATGTGCGGCCCCGCACTCGTTCATCATTGGTGCTGGGTCACTTATGCATGCAGGCCAATATGGACAATCTCGTCCATATTAGCATGCACTGCTATGGAGCCGGGTGACGTTATACCACACAGTACGAGCCGAAAATCACATGATAGCACACGGTATGAGCAGAAATTCACATTGTAGCACACGGTATGAGCAGAAATTCACATGATAGCACACGGTATGAGCAGAAATTCACATTGTAGCACACGGTATGAGCAGAAATTCACATGATAGCACACGGTATGAGCAGAAATTCACATTGTAGCACACGGTATGAGCAGAAATTCACATGATAGCACACGGTATGAGCAGAAATTCACATGATAGCACACGGTATGAGCAGAAATTCACATGATAGCACACGGTATGAGCAGAAAATCACATGATAGCACACGGTATGAGCCGAAAATCACATGATAGCACACGGTATGAGCAGAAATTCACATTGTAGCACACGGTATGAGCAGAAATTCACATGATAGCACACGGTATGAGCCGAAAATCACATGATAGCACACGGTATGAGCAGAAAATCACATGATAGCACACGGTATGAGCAGAAAATCACATGATAGCACACGGTATGAGCAGAAAATCACATGATAGCACACGGTATGAGCAGAAAATCACATGATAGCACACGGTATGAGCAGAAAATCACATGATAGCACACGGTATGAGCAGAAAATCACATGATAGCACACGGTATGAGCAGAAAATCACATTATAGCACACTGTATGAGCAGAAATTCACATGATAGCACACAGAATGAGCAGAAATTCACATTATACAACATACAGTAGATTTAGACAAAATTCACATATGCCACACAGTATGATCCACAACTCAGGGCCAGGGAGATTGGCAGCAGGGACAGTGAGAGGGAGAGGGACACAGGGAAGCAGGGTAAGAGTACCTAAGATGAGCAGCGGAGGACGTGGGCGGCGGCAGTGTGCAGAATGTGGCTGGCGCGGGTGAGGAGAATAGCAAGCCGCAAGAGCATCCTCACACTTCTCCCTCCTAGAGTCCCGGCGGCGTGATGACGTTCAGACCCGGCCGCGGCGGAGTCCTCCTCTTCCAGCAGGGGGGGGGGATGGGATGCGATCAAAACTGAGCCGCGGCGGAGTCTTCTTGTTGCAGGCGGGGGTATATGATTTTGCGGAGGGGCGATCGTAATGCAAATAGAGCACTGCAGTTACGATCGCACCATCGCCGAATCAAAATCATATACCCCCGCCTGCAACAAGAAGACTCCGCCGCGGCTCAGTTTTGATCGCATCCCCCCCTAGCAGGTGCGAGTGCGGCTCTTGTTTGGTGTCACCCCACTGAAGGGTGACACCGGGGTGCGGGCGGCACCCCCCGCACCCGCCACTGCCGGTAGCAGAGGTACAGATGGGGAAAGGAGCAGAGACAGACAGGCACATGGAGGGGGAGAGGAGCACACGGCGCATGGGGGCAGAGTCACAGAGGGGGGGAAGGGGGGGGGGAGTATCAGAGACACAGATGGGGAAAGTACTAAAGATATACAGACTGTACAGATATAGGAAAGTGAGCGAGGCACTTATGGGAAAGGGAACTGCGGCATAGAAGGGTTGAGGGGCAGAGGCACAGACGGAGGGGTGACAAAAACACAGCTGATATAGGTGAAAGGTTCACTTGGGTAAGTAGGAGCAGAGGCACACATGGGGATATAGGGAAAGAGTAACACATGGGTATACAGGGGAAGGAGGCACACATGGGGATACAGGGTAAAGAGGCACACATGGAGATACAGGGGAATGAGGCACACATGGAGATACAGGGGAACACCTGGGGATTCAGGGGAAAGAGGCACACCTGGGGATACAGGGGAAAGAGGCACACCTGGGGATACAGGGGAAAGAGGCACACATGTGGATACAGGGGAAAGAGGCACACCTGGGGATACAGGGGAAAGAGGCACACATGTGGATACAGGGGAAAGAGGCACACATGTGGATACAGGGGAAAGAGGCACACCTGGGGATACAGGGGAAAGAGGCACACCTGGGAATGTAGGGGAAGGAAGCATACCTGGGAAACTTGTGAGAGCTAGAAGAAGCAGCAGAAGGAGGAGAACAGAGGAGCAGCAGGAGACCTGGGGGCGGGGCAACATGCAGTGCAGTAAATATAACTGAAGAGAGGAAGGAAACTACTGAGCTAGTCGGGACTCGGGAGAGATTTAAGTGAATGCCCTGAGAGGCTGCTGCGACTGGAGAGCGGGGGAGGGGGGCACACAACCCCCATGCTGGTAACTACAACCTGCATGTAAAGATAAAATGCTGCCAGTGGGGCCACTAGCACTGATGATCCCAGCCCTGGGCTGCTTTCTCCTCACAGACATCTGCCTGCCTGCAGCCGCGATCATCAGCACAAGCATGGCCCCTGTACACAGTGACACTGTACTTCCCCCACACTTCTCAGCTGTACCTGCCGCCGGCCACTTCAATCAATCCTGCCCCTCAGCAATGCCAGCATTCGCCAGCTTGTAAATAGCTGCCCTCCGCCTTG
This sequence comes from Pseudophryne corroboree, assembly GCF_028390025.1. Taxonomy (NCBI): domain Eukaryota; kingdom Metazoa; phylum Chordata; class Amphibia; order Anura; family Myobatrachidae; genus Pseudophryne; species Pseudophryne corroboree. Next base: position 10,021,163 of record NC_086455.1, read on the forward strand.
CCCCACATAGCGCTGATGGGAGCCGCGCCTCTGAGGGGAGGGGACTCGGAGTGAAGAGTCTGAAGATCCGGCCAGGGGGATCGTGCTGACAGTCAGTGCCCCGTCCTGTGCTGTCACCTAGCTTGCCGTTGCCTGTCAGCTGTTGACAGGCGCAGAAAGCAGCGGAGCGCGGGGAGAGCTCCTATTGAGCCTGCAGCGCTTAGTGCCGGGGAAGAGGAGGTGTGGACGTCGCTGCTTAGGTGCCATATAAAGATAATAATACACTATTTTGGGGTAGGGGGGTGTTTATTGGTCATCTTGCCCTCAATTGTACTGTAATAATGATGCAAGACAAATAGGTTTATACTATAGTCATGGTAAATCTCCAATTGACAAATACTGTGAAGCAATTTGCTTCTTTAGAAACATGCGTTTATCTCTAGTGTCCACATCTAGAACCAACTGTATTGATAAACTGTCGGAAAAAAAAACATTTTGGTCTTCTTGTTTCAGCAAAGGAAGCCGCAAAAACAAGAAAATGGAAAGCAGAACGTGCAACCTGCACCAGAGACTGTGTATGACCTTGTCAGGACTGTCCCAGTAAGTACGTTCCCAGCACTCACACATGACAATGTAACGAGTATATGCTAATGAGACGGAGCTAAACTTAGCACATTGGGGGTAATTCTGAGTTGATCGCAGCAGCAAGTCTGTTAGCAATTGGGCAAAACCATGTGCACTGCAGGGGGGGCAGATGTAACATGTGCAGAGAGAGAGAGTTAGATTTGGGTGGGTTATTTTGTTTCTGTGCAGGGTAAATACTGGCTGCTTTATTTTTACACTGCAATTTAGATTTCAGTTTGAACACACCCCACCCAAATCTAACTCTCTCTGCACATGTTACATCTGCCTCCCCTGCACTGCACATGGTTTTGCCCAACTGCTAACAAATTTGCTGCTGCGATCAACTCAGAATTAGGCCCATTGACAGCAAGAGTGGACTTATTATTCACTTTTCCAAATTATAATAATTGTGTAAGGACTGCCCCATCTTCAACACGTGTGGTACACCTGAGTATGTGGTACCCCACTAGGGAATATCTGTATACTGTATATTGTTAATGAGAAGCAGTGGCACAACTTTGAATGCTCTGCTATATACAGGTAAATCAAGCCCCCTCTCCCTAGGGAGGTGATGTTTACATACCGCAAGCCCAAGTTATAACAGTGGCGGCTGCTCATTTGGGGGCTATAGCGCAGAGCACAAATAGCAGAGAGTGGGTCAGTAAGTACATAAACTTAATCACTAGTTTTTAATACCTGCAAGTGTTTGCCTGTCCCCGGGAACCAGCAGTGTATATTACAGTCACTGCAACAGGGACACTGCAGTCGTTCCTGTGTCTGCTCGCTCCCCAGGCTCCTTTGTAGCTAGCTAATGGGAGTCTGGGGGTGGGCAGATACAGGAAGGAGACGCTGACTGATTTTCCTGGGTGCAGTGGCTGTAACACACAGCGCTGATCCCCAGGGACAGCCACCCGCAAATCTTAAAGATTAAAGGTAGTTAGGGTTACATACAATCCGCCCCCTCCCACACACACACTCTGTTATTTGTGGTCCACGCTGCAGCCCCCAAGGAGCAATTGCCACTGGTTTTTAATTTGTGCTGGAAAAATCCCATCAGTGTCAGGATGGGGAGTCCTGCTGGCTGTCGAATGGTATGTACACATTATGCGATCCCATACGATACGGTATCGTATGATATTGTATACGATATCATATCGGATCGTGTGTACACACTACAAACGATGTCAAACGTTGTCTAGAAACAAAGTCATCACTGGAGTACAAAAGCACACAATATCACCTCATCAAGACTGCATGCAGTCCGATGTACGAGGTCGCACGCGACCCGCGGGAGCGCGCATCGTACGTCAGATCAAGCATACACATTATACAATATCATTCAGAAACGAAGAATATAGTTCAAATCGTAAATGATATTGCATAGTGTGTACGGGCCATAAGACAGCACCTGTCAATTTAAGGAGCACGTGCAACTAGCGGGAAGCGGGCCAGCCCGTAGGTGACTGTAATAGATGGAGTTGTACTGCATGGCTTTTTTCACCTGAGGAATGGTAAGACGCAGAGGGAACCGCTTCTCTGTAGCAAGTTGCCATGTTAGCAGGGTGGTGCTTCTCCATCTGAGCATGCATTTATAAACTGACAGCTAGTCAGATGTGTTCTGTAGGAATGCACTGTTTGGAATGGTTGATTTGTACATATGGTGGGGCCAGTGATGTCTCAGTAGCTGGAACAAGGACAGTTTCAGAAAATGTTCACTTTACTCCCCAGCTTATATCTCAGAGGTCTCTTCTTGACCTCAGTTGATGTCACTTTTATTTTTAGACTGACCATTCATGGTGATCAAAGATATTAGCCGGGATGTAATGAAGTCCGAGTCTGGCAACCGCGTGGGATGCCAGCTGAACTCGGACGTTTTTTAAAAGGGGCAATCATTTATAAGGCATTGTTCAGCAGAAACTGTAGTATGAAAAAGAAGAAAATGAGTAACTTTGTGTTTATTTCAAGAAAATACACCACAAAGAGCGACAGAAAACTGTTATAAAAATCAGAATGGAACAAGTACACAGCATGAAGTGTCCTCCCTGTATAGTACAGTCAATTATCCCATGGTATGTACTATTATAGTGTACAGCATGCAGTGCCCACCCTGTATAGTACAGTCACTCATCCCACGGGACGTACTATTATAGTGTACAGCATTCAGTGCCCACCCTGTATAGTACAGTCACTCATCCTACGGTATGTACTATTATAGTGTACAGCATGCAGTGCCCTCCCTGTATAGTACAGTCACTCATCCCACAGTATGCACTATTATAGTGCACAGCATGCAGTGCCCTCCCTGTATAGTACAGTCACTCATCCCACGGTATGTACTATTATAGTGTACAGCATGCAGTGCCCTCCCTGTATAGTACAGTCACTCATCCCATGGGACGTACTATTATAGTGTACAGCATTCAGTGCCCACCCTGTATAGTACAGTCACTCATCCTACGGTATGTACTATTATAGTGTACAGCATGCAGTGCCCTCCCTGTATAGTACAGTCACTCATCCCATGCTATGTACTATTATAGTGTACAGCACGCAGTGCCCTCACTGTATAGTACAGTCACTCATCCCATGGTATGTACTATTATAGTGCACAGCATGCAGTGCCCTCCCTGTATAGTACAGTCACTCATCCCACGGTATGTACTATTATAGTGTACAGCATGCAGTGCCCTCCCTGTATAGTACAGTCACTCATCCCACGGTATGTACTATTATAGTGTACAGCATGCAGTGCCCTCCCTGTATAGTACAGTCACTCATCCCACGGTATGTACTATTATAGTGTACAGCATGCAGTGCCCTCCCTGTATAGTACAGTCACTCATCCCACGGTATGTACTATTATAGTGTACAGCATGCAGTGCCCTCCCTGTATAGTACAGTCCCTCATCCCACGGTATGTACTATTATAGTGTACAGCATGCAGTGCCCTCCCTGTATAGTACAGTCACTCATCCCACGGTATGTACTATTATAGTGTACAGCATGCAGTGCCCTCCCTGTATAGTACAGTCACTCATCCCACGGTATGTACTATTATAGTGTACAGCACGCAGTGCCCTCCCTGTATAGTACAGTCCCTCATCCCACGGTATGTACTATTATAGTGTACAGCACGCAGTGCCCTCCCTGTATAGTACAGTCACTCATCCCACGGTATGTACTATTATAGTGTACAGCATGCCAAGCAGGGCAACGTGTGACAGGAGCCCCCAACTGCCCACACTCCCCTACCACGGGACAGTACGGCCCGCGGGTGGGACAACGAGACAGTCCCAAACAAATGGGTCTGTCCCACGAAAATCAGGACAGTTGGGAGGAATGGATACACCAGTGCCAGGTACACATTAGAAGCACGGGGGTTATAGTTCAAACTAGGAGCCCGAAGGCAAGATAGTTATTGATCCCGCCCTCACTTGTATTCACCCCATGGCAGCAGCATCCAGACACACACTGTCTCCAGGGGCACCATTATGAGGGAGTTACTAATTACCTGGGCCCGGGCTTGTTAGGGGGTCGAGGCACAGGGCATCTGCTAAGGGGAATATGGCCCCTGTGTGCAGCTTCCTGTGCCCACTGTGCAGCTGCAATTAGGAGAGGACGTTAGGGTGGAGGTGGCACACTCAGAGGATGTCTCTCCCCATACAGTAGGTGTCGGCTGCTGTGGGCATGACCCTGCCGCCTGCAAATCATTCACCCTCCCCCCTTTACATGCACTTCTACCACCCCAGCGGCACCGAGACAGGGATAGGGAGGGCCGTGGCACATTCCCTCCCCCCCCCCCCCCCCCGGCTCCCAGATTATTCCTGCTCTGGGACACATGAAACAGAACCTGGAGCAGCGGAGGAGGCCAGTGTGCCCGTTCAGGCTGGCGCCCCTAGGCGAATGCCTTCCATTGTCTCCTGCATTTATGCCCCTGATACAACGCTATGGGCTACATTTACTAAGCAGTGATAAGAGCAGAGAAGTGAGCCAGTGGAGAAGTTGCCCATGGCAACCAATCAGCACTGAAGTAACATCTATAATTTGCATACTATAAAATGATACAGAGCTGCTGATTGGTTGATGGGGAAATTTCTCCACTGGCTCACTTCTCCGCTCTTATCACTGCTTAGTAAATGTCTCCCTATGTCATGTATGCAGCGATCTGGGACCATCTCTGAATAACCCGCAAAGTACAGGGAGACGCGCGTTTGCGTACATGCCATTACATCTTCTTTTTACACATAAAGCGTGTCCAACTGTACCCGAGGCCTTATGTTCTATGTAATGTCCTTTGTATATAATTGATCATAGTTATCTTTTGTATTCTTGATGCTTTTATCTGTCAACCGCATCACAATGTTCTGCTTTCATGTAGGTACCAAAGTGAGCGTGCCCGGAGCGCGTCTTACGCAGGGAGCATAAGATAAACCGCAGCTTGCACCAATGTATTACACCGACACATCTCCGCCTCAGCAGGAAGCCGCTCTGTAAATGGCTGCATGAATATCTGACGTACAGTATCATTTTAAGGAAATCGTCATCTCGGCTTTAAGATTCCAACGCCTCCTATTAAACCCGCAGAGTCATCTTTATTTAGTTTTGTGGACCAACTTCTGTTTAGATCCATTCCATTATTCCCAAGTATTTGTGTGATGTAAAGTGCGTCGGCCAGACCGAACGGACAAGCTCAAGAATCGGGAGACCATAATGACTGGAGAATGATGAGAAGAATAACAATGCTACATGGAGGATCGGGCTCCTGAGTATGGACTATGGAGAGAAGAGGATGGGGAGATGGTGATAAGGAGGACTATCCAGAGATGATAAATAACAGCATGGAATACAAGGTGGGAGCTCCCCAGTGTCGGATTAGGGCAAGAAAGGCCCACCGGGCAAATGCAGTGGTAGGAGCCCATGCTTAAGGATGTGGCCAGGCATAGTGGAGGTGTGACCAACCACCAGAGGCCCACCTAACCGTAAGAGAGTGCATGGGCTGGACCCATAGTCCTGTGCAGTATAAGGTAACATACGTATAATGTATAATTAAAGTGCACTAGGATACAGCCTGGAACCTAATCCTTAGAGCAGGAGGAGGGCCCACAGGCAGTGGGGCCCACCGGTGGTCTCCCCTGTTCCCCTGTGGGCCAGTTCGACCCTGGAGCTCTCTCTTCTCCGCAGGTCCACTTAATGTATCGGAAGATGCACACAGTACATCGGCTTGCTGCATATTAATTAAATCAACAAATTCTGCTTGGGAATAAATATGCTCAGCGCTGTCTGAGTCACACGGAAGCTGATGCCTCTCATGCTCCCTGTATGCCGCAACTCATTACTTGCAGAGGCTAGATGAGGAAGGAGGCGTCTGTGTGGCTGTTACTTCTGAAATTTCTACAGTTTGGGTTCCAGTAAAAAAAAACGCAACATTGTGACCACATTCTATATATGAAGATAACCTGATCTCACAGTTTAAAAAGCAGAAGCAGGGATCAGCCAGAATCGTGTTGCAAGACAGGACAAGAGTACTGTAGTCCACACATAGAGAATCTTGTGTTCTGCCGAATGCAAAGGAGCTCCGCCCACTCTCACAAGACAGTCTGCGGCTCTGTCATGCTTGTGATAAATGTGATCATTATTCTGCTCGTGGACTAAATACCTTTCAGCCTGCTTATTTTCAGGGTGGCTGGACTCAAGTCATATTTGTGTCATACTTGCCTACCTGACCCTCTCCATGAGGGAGAAAATGCTCTGTTCCTGGACTTTCCTGGTAATGTATGATTGCCATCACCTGTGGTGAAACACCTTTCTTATCAATTAACTAGCTCACCACAGGTGATGGCAATCATACATTACCAGGAAAGTCCAGGAACAGAGCATTTTCTCCCTCATGGAGAGGGTCAGGTAGGCAAGTATAATTTGTGTGCATCTTTTAAAGCAACACACACACACACACACACACACACACACACACACACACACACACACACACACACAAACTTGTGGGCCATATAGCAATATTTTGAAGGGCCCCTGCCTCAATACTTTTGGAGCGACACCTCTCTGCAGCTTTTGTTAATTTTATGAACCATAATAGTGCCTTTGGTAATGTTATGCCTGATAGTAGTGCCTTAGCTAATGTTTTGCTCAGGGCTGCTTCTAGACAATTTGGCTCCCATTGCTAACAGTAAAAAAATGCACACACACCCTCCCCCACCCCCCCATAGACATTCTAAAATGTGCCCCCCATAGACAGAAAAAAGTAACTGTTTTGCGCGCATGCTCCCGATGAGGGGGCATGGCCTCCCAGCAATAGACTACTTTACACCCCAGTTTTTGACCCTGCACCAACAGACCTCGACCACCTCAGTAAGGTAAAAAATCCACCATATTAAGCCCCACACAATAATGCCCCCTGCACCATATTATGCCACACATCGCAATGCTGTGATACATTGTGCCCTACAGTAAAGCTTCTAATTACTTTTAAATTACCTGCTCATTGCCAGGGATTTCATACTTGTTGCCAGGGATTTCATGCGCTGGGTGTCATGCTCATTGCCAGGGGTTTCATGCGCTGGATGTCATGCTTGTTGCTAGGGGTTTCATGCGCTGGGTGTCATGCTTGATGCCAGGGGTGTGCAATGCTCATTGCCAGGGGTTTTTATGGTCTGGGAGTCATGGTCATTGCCAGGGGTGTGATGCTTGTTGCCAGGAGTTTCATGCGCTGGGTGTCATGCTCGTTGCCAGGGGTTTCATGCGCTGGGTGTCGTGCTTGTTGCCAGGAGTTTCATGCTCTGGGTGTCATTCTCGCTGCCAGGTGTGTGTAATGCTCATTGCCGGGGGTTTTATGCTCTGGGAGTCATGCTCATTGGTAATGTTTGTTGCCAGGGGTTTTTATGCTCTGGGTGTCATGCTCATGGTCAGGGGTGTAATGCTTGTTACCGGGGGTTTATAGTCTGGGAGTCATGTTCGTTGCCAGACTCACAAGTGGCTGTGTTGTATTTATAGGGAGTATGCCTGCTGTGTGCTGTGCTATACTGGCTGTGCTGTGCTACTTTCTCCTGTACTGGCTGGTCTGTATAGTGACTGTGTATAGATGGCATGTTGTACACTGCTGTGTGCTGTGCAATACTCTGCTATACTGGCTGTGCTGTGTCCAGACTCACAAGTGGCTGTGCTGTATGGTGACTGTGTATAGTGGACACGCTGCTGTTTGCTGCATTATACACTGCTGTAAATTGCGCTTTGTTCATAAACATCTATAAGCGCTGTGATCCACGCAGTTCAAACCGAGCTGCAGTTTTAAAATTAGAAAAATAAAATATATATGTCTATTTTTATTGTACTGGTTGGTTGATGCGCTTTACTCAAGTGCATTTTGTTCACGTGCATCTATAAGCCCTGTGATCCACAGAGTGATCTGCGAATTGACAAATGGATAACTATTAGTTTAGAGAAGAGCAACCAAATACTAGTGCAGCAGCTGCTGCCACCACTCATGATAATGATGCTAGTCCTGCAACATCATCTACTAAAGCGCATTGATGCTCAAGTGCATAGCGGGTCTAAGTCAGGGCATCTAAAATCAAAAACCCAATATACAATGGTAAATAAAAAAACACCTCTTATAAAGAGGTTTAGTGCAGAAAAACATATAATTACCAACATGTCATTAACCACACACAGTGGCAAGGAAAGACTCAGGCCTTGGCTTTTATTTCTGAGTGGTGGTTCTGCAACTGTCAGTGAGGCATCATCTTCTGCCTCTCATGACGATGCAAGAACTTTTCACTCAGCGTCTAAAAGAGGTGTAAAAAAAAATAAAACCACTAATAACCCTTTCAGACATGCTCTAAATTCCCGGGATTTTGCACATGAACGCGCATCAACCCGGAAATTTGGTATGTCTGAAAGGCACCGACCCGGGAACGTGATCCGGGTCGCCAACCCTGCAATTGACCCGGGTTTTTCCTAGTGATGAGCGGATTCGGTTTTACTCGGTTTTACTCGGTTTTACTCGTTTTTCCTGGGAATCAAGTCCTGGGAAGACAACCCGGATTAGGTCTGAAAGGTGCGACCTGGGAATTTGCTCCCAGGTCACACCTGATTGGCTGGGCTGCCTGGAGGAGGCTGGAGTGAAGAGGGGGCGTGCATCGTCTGCTGTAGTCTGTGCTGCTGTGAGTAGTTGAAGCAGCTGGCGCAGCCAAAAGGCCTGTTGGAGTGGGTGAGAGAGAGAGAGAGAGAGAGAGAGTGTGTGTGTGTGTGTGTGTGTGTGTGTGTGTGTGTGTGTGTGTGTGTGTGTGTGTGTGTGTGTGTGTGTGTGTATATATTAAATGTATGTGTTTGAGTGTGACATGTGTATGTGTAAGACGTGTGTAAATGTACGAGTGTGATGTCTGTGTGTGTGTATATATAACATATGTGACATTAGAGTAGCCTGGTCTGACCTGGCTGCCAGGGCAGACCAGGCTTATGGCTGAAAGGGGTCAACCCAGGAATTTCCCAGGTCTCAGGTTTAGTGTGAAAGGGGGTCCCAGCAAAAACCCGGGATTTTTCAGAGGTGAAAATCCCAGGTCTGAAGCAGGGAAATTCCCGGGTCCTATGTCTGAAAGGGGTATAAGGCAGAAGAACAAACTGTGCATTCAGAACCATCATTAGCTATGTGTGATCTGACATTTCTCACACTGTCCTCACCTCCTTCCACCATTTCTGCACCATCGGCACATGGTGGGGAGCAGTACAAGTAAAGATGATGAGGGCTTAACAGAAATTGAGGGGTGGTCTTCAGTATGCCGGCTGTCGGGATCCCGCCGCACAGTATACCGGCACCGGAATCCCGACAGCCGGCATACCGACACTTATTCTCCCTCGTGGGGGTCCACGACCCCCCTGGAGGGAGAATAAAATAGCGTGGCGCGCGTAGCGCACGACCGTGGCCGCAGCGTGGCGAGCACAGCGAGCCCGCAAGGGGCTCATTTGCGCTCGCCACACTGTCGGTATGCCGGCGGTCGGGCTCCCGGCGCCGGTATGCTGGTCGCCGGGAGCCCGACCGCCGGCATACCATACTACACTCAAATTGAGAATTCCCCTTCCCTCAGCTTAATGTGCATTGGCCGTGATTGGTCTAAGGTGAGTCGCTCTTATTAGCGATCTCCCTAATGATTCTCATGCTTTGCTACCTGAAATACAATATCTTTAAATACATTATAAAGATCATAAATGTTCCAAAGGCCTAATTCAGCATGGTTCGCTATTCTGAGAAATTGCAGTCGTCTGCAAGTAGAAAGGCGCCGTCCAGACGGGAAGAAGAAACACCCTGTGCAAAATTGCGAATGCATCGCAGATCGCTATCCACTTGCAGATACATACGCAATTCCTGGAACATCGACGAATCTTTGCCATCTGAGCAAATGTGAGTAGGTCTGAGGCTGCCAGTAACCTGCGACTGAGGCGGCCTGGAAGTGGTCTGCGCTGACGTCAGAGACCCTCACCAAAACGCCTGGGTACGCCTGTTTTTTCTTACACACCTAGAAACGCCGGCTTCCTGTCAAACAGCGGCTACATTGCGATTACCCCTCACACGTGTGCAATGCGAACGTTACAAATGCGCAGTTGTACGATAATTGCTCAGATTGCGGTTTCTCTGAATAGCGATCCATTATGAAATAAGGCCCTAAGTGCCTCCTGCTGAGAGGTAACAAAGAAGACTCATTTAAACGGACTTCTGTTTATACGTAAAGGTCCTAATTCAGGTGGTCATTCCGAGTTGATCGCTAGCTGGCGTTGTTCGCAGCGCAGCGATCAGGCTAAAATCGGCATTTCTGCGCATGCGTATGGGCCGCAGTGCGCACGCGCAATGTACTTTCACACAAAACTATGCAGTTTCACACAAGGTCTAGCGACGCTTTTTTCAGTCGCTCTGTTGATCGTTGAATGATTGACAGGAAGTGGGTGTTTCTGGGCGGAAACTGTCCGTTTTCCTGGAGTGTTCTAAAAAATGCAGGCATGTCAGGCAAAAACTCAGGCGTGCCTGGGGAAACGGGGGAGTGGCTGGCCGAACGCAGGGCGTGTTTGTGACGTCAAACCAGGAACCAAACAGTCTGAAGTGGTCGCAAGGTAGAAGTAGGTCTGCAGCTACTCTGAAACTGCTGGAAAGAAATTCAGCACTGTTTTGTTAATCTTTCGTTCGCCATTCTGCTAAGCTAAGATACACTCCCAGAGGGCGGCGGCCTAGCGTTTGCACTGCTGCTAAAAGCAGCTAGCGAGCGAACAACTCGGAATGAGGGCCTCAGTAAGGATTGCAAATTCCGCTAATTTGCAGAATTTGCAATGCTTTTGTTAGCACGGCTCACCACCATGTTCTCGATCGCGGCGGCTGCATGTGATGTCACGCAGGCGCTGCGATCATGCCCTCGTTCGCTGCTGCACCGCCCCCTGTTCGAACGCCTCCACCCCCACAATGCTCCGTCTCCGCCCTGGAAACGGAGCATTGCCTCCGAAACCCTCCCCCCTTTCCCACGCACCCCGCAACTGCCTCTGTCTGATTGATAGGCAGAGGCGATCGCATATTCTGGTGCCCGCAGAAAGTGCAGACGCATGTGCAGGACGGGCTCTGTGTATGCGCCCACAGGGCGAACGCAATAATTTCGATTGGATCGCGATTTGCGTTTGACTTAAACATATATTCAAATGGGTGTGGATCATCAAATCGACAGTATCTAGGTCGACCACTATAGGTCAACAGTCACTAGGTCAACAGGGTTTCTAGGTTGACATGTGGTAGGTCGACAGGTCAAAAGGTCGACATGAGGGTTTTTTTTTTTTTGGGGGGGGGGGTTCTTCGTAGAGTGACCGGGAACCCCAGTTAGTGCACCGTGTTCCCCCTTGCATGGCTCGCTTCGCTCGGCACAGGTTACCGTTCCAATCAAAGTTCACGTGGATCGTTAAGTATGAAAAAGTTCAAAAAAAGAAAAAAATGTGAAAAACTCATGTCGACCCTTTGACCTGTCGACTAGCACGTGTCGACCTAGAAATCCTGTCGACCTTCCATCCCTGTCGACCAAGTGACTGTCGACCTATAGTGGTCGACCTAGACAGCGTCGACCTTCAGACCGGATCCCATGAAAATACATATGTTATATCATGCAATGGTCCTCACCATGGGGGTAATTCCGAGTTGATCGCAGCAGCAAGTTTGTTAGCAGTTGGGCAAAACCATGGGGGTAATTCTGAGTTGATCGCAGCAGGATTTTTGTTAGCAATTGGGCAAAACCATGTGCACTGCAGGGGAGGCAGATATAACATGTGCAGAGAGAGTTAGATTTGGGTGGGGTGTGTTCAATCTGCAATCTAATTTGCAGTGTAAAAATAAAGCAGCCAGTATTTACCCTGCACAGAAATAAAATAACCCACCCAAATCTAACTCTTTCTGCACATGTTATATCTGCCTTCCCTGCAGTGCACATGGTTTTGCCCAATTGCTATCAAAAATCCTGCTGCGATCAACTTGGAATTACCCCCCATGTGCACTGCAGGTGGGGCAGATGTAACATGTGCAGAGAGAGTTAGATTTGGGTGGGGTATATTGTTTCTGTGCAGGGTAAATACTGGCTGCTTTATTTTTACACTGCAATTTAGATTTCAGTTTGAATACACCCCACCCAAATCTAACTCTCTCTGCACATGTTACATCTGCCCCACCTGCAGTGCACATGGTTTTGCCCAACTGCTAACAAAATTGCTGCTGCGATCAACTCAGATTTAGGCCCCATAAGCATTGAGGGTGTATATATTTGGTCATATAATGAGCACCGTGTACATTAGTCGTAAAATATGTTGGAAACCTCAGCAACTGGCTAAGATGTATCTTTTTTGGAAACTCATTCAGCATCTACACCAGTGATTTTCAACCTTTTTTTACTCGTGGCACACCGAACAACATTTTAAAATTGCCAAGGCACACCATCAGTTCCCCACAGAAAAAACAAAACACACACAGTAAATAAAAAAATCCACACATACATTGGCTTACACAGAAAATACAATCACATTGCTCCCCACATGAATTATTCACATTGTTCCCCCCATAAATCCATAAATTCTTATTCTCCCCACATAAATCCCATTGAAATCCTATTGTTCCCCACAGGAGAAATAAAATAACAAATATTATCAGCTGTCCTCCCTGTCCCTCAGTGGCGGGGGTTGTTCATAGTGGAGTTCTGTGAATACTGAGCAGCGGGCGGTCGGTCGGTCAGGTGTGGATGTGGGTTGGCAAGGAAAGCTGTGTATGCAGGCGGGAACTGGAAGATGTGTATGCAGGCAGGTGGGCTGGCTGGGTGGTGAGACACGGCGGCCGTGACCTATGATATCACACCGTTTTCAAGGCATAGGTCATGGCCGGAGCACGACTGATCCTCTAAGAAGAGCCTGAGCCAACAGTTCACTCTAAAGGTGCTGGAAGCTGCTCTGGCTCCGCGGCACACCTTGCAACTGGTCGCGGCACACTAGTGTGCCACGGCACACTGGTTGAAAAAGCCTGATCTACACCTTACAGAACGTTAGTAATACAGCCCTCTATCATGCAAATTATCACCGAGTGTGTTTCTCTCTTTTCAGCAGACAATTTCAGGAAGAAGTCCCATTGATGTCATTCTAGCAGGTTGTACTGCTCTGCAAAATCATTTTCATTGAGGCTGGCTATTAGGGACTGTACCTCATTCACAGGTTATTAAAATATAGAACAGTGACTAACAAAGGAAGTGTGTGTGGGTGAGAGCCACGACTTGTGTAAAGGTCACACAAGATGTCTGAAGGAAAGTGTTTGAGAATACGTTCTCTGCATTTGAAGTTTATTTTTTGCCACTATTTTATACCAGTTTCTTATTTTGTATAATGAGTAATAAATCTCTTATTTACGTATGAAATGTGTATAGTATGTCAGATCTATAGCACAGTTTGGGCTGAGTTATTTCTGTACATGTTCTGTGGAATTGATCTGACTAATAACCGTAATGCTGTTCTGTGTAAGGAAAGAAGAAGCAGCAGGAAACCACCATCAGTTTCATTGGTATTTTTGGAATCGATAAGATGACCAGCTTAGGGTTTTCCTTTATTAAACAAGCAGCAATCACATGTCTCATTCTCACATACAGCAAGGGGACGTGCAGAAGTACGGAGGCTGCATTATCACAGCAATGCCCCCAAGACTCAACTCTCCTCCCAGCCAGAAGATATTCTATAATACTAAATGCTAGCACAAGCAAAATGACACATACTATAGAGTGGATTGTGGGTTGGAAACAAGGCAAACAGCAAGTTAGGCTGGGAACACACTTAAGACAAAGCGACTGACCGGCCATCGCACCAACCAAGCAGTCAATCAGGTCAGCTATACACACTTACCAATCAGCCACTCAATATGTCGGGCCAGGCATCACTGGTGGTGGTGGTGAGGTGCCCAATGGCCGATTGTTATGCACACCAGTGCCTGCAGGAAAGTACTAGTGTCAGAACTGTTATGCACTCCAGTGTCTGCAGGAATGTACTGGTGTTTGAACTGTTATGCAAAACAAATGGACTCACAGACAAACTGGGGAATATGACATAACGTACACAGAAGGTGATAGGGTAACAAAATACACACACAGTGAACAGAGAAGCCCAGAGGCTAAGGAACTGGGTATCTCCCTTGTATTAGAACTGCTCAGATGTAAAAAGCAAGATGTTGTGTTTTAATACGTAGAGAACCCGAAATGCTGTTGCTAAGGGCAACAGCAAAACCCTAAAGGGTTACCAACGGGTGTGGCAGTAAACTCCTTGGTCAGAGATGGAATGATAGACACAAGGAGAGCCTCCACAATCCTGATTCTCACTTGCAGTGCACAGGTTTAAGCTTACTGCCACTAAACTGACCCCTGACACCTAGCACAGTGAGACAGGATTAGACAGGCAAGTGTTAGAATACAGCCGCAAACTTGCTAAGTTCACAGAGTAATAACAGAACCCCAGCAAGCTAAACGACTGACTCCAGTCTTACTGCTAGGTCTGGATTGGCAGAGTGTAATACCAAATCCCCAGGCCTATTTGCAGTAAGCAACAAACAAATACAAAGCTACACAGTACTGGCTAACTTTCATGAACTGACTAACCAACAGAGATTCAGCAGCATCTGCTTACCCTGAAAAGAGGCCTTATAAAGCAGGTGCTGTCCACGCCCCACTCAGACCTCACAGACTGTGAGCACAAAAACCAGCACCGGATCCCCTGCCGTGCACAGAGCCTATAACCACTGCACAGCAAAAGACCCGAACCGGAGTATCAGCTGCGCTCAGGTTACTCCACTAGCACTTGTCTCCCGGTTGCCATGACGACGTGGCAGCACAGGGCAGGAGACCCTAACACCGATGGACAACCCGGCCGCGGGGAAGGGGGGGCTTTGACGGGGGGAATTAAGTTTCTTCACTCCCCCATCACCCGCCCCATAGCCCTGCATGCTAGTATGGTTGATATTGTCCATATTGGCTTGCAGGCATAAACGAGCAGGCACCAACGGTGAACGAGCCCGGGACCGCGTATCATTCATCGTTGGTGCATACACATTGAAAGATATGAACGATATCTCATTAATTAATGAACGAGATCATTCTTATCTTTCAGGGTAATCTGTAAATGTGTAGGGCCCATAAATGTCGGTGGTCCCTGCAGCCAGTGTACAGACGGTCATGTCGTCACCCAAACACACATACAGGGCCGATCTTCTATGTCTGTGAACTATGGGGGTAATTCCAAGTTGATCGCAGCAGGAAATTTTTTAGCAGTTGGGCAAAACCATGTGCACTGCAGGGGAGGCAGATGTAACGTGCAGAGAGAGTTAGATTTGGGTGTGGTGAGTTCAATCTGCAATCTAAATTGCAGTGTAAAAATAAAGCAGCCAGTATTTACCCTACACAGAAACACTATAACCCACCCAAATCTAACTCCCTCTGCAAATGTTATATCTGCCCCCCCCCCCCCCCCCTCCTGCAGTGCACATGGTTTTGCCCAACTGCTAAAAAATTTCCTGCTGCAATCAACTTGGAATTACTTCCTATGTCATTCATAGACAAGTCAGGTGTACACTAGAGATGAGCGGGTTCGGTTTCTCTGAAACCGAACCCGCACGAACTTCATGTTTTTTTCACGGGTCCGAGCAGACTCGGATCCTCCCGCCTTGCTCGGTTAACCCGAGCGCGCCCGAACGTCATCATGACGCTGTCGGATTCTCGCGAGACTCGGATTCTATATAAGGAGCCGCGCGTCGCCGCCATTTTCACACGTGCATTGAGATTGATAGGGAGAGGACGTGGCTGGCGTCCTCTCCATTAGAAATTAGATTAGAAGAGAGAGAGAGATTGTGCAGAGTCAGACAGAGTTTACCACAGTGACCAGTGCAGTTGTTGTTAGTTAACTTTTATTTATTTTAATATAATATATCCGTTCTCTGCTATATCCGTTCTCTGCCTGAAAAAAAACGATACACAGCAGCAGCCAGTCACACAGTGTGACTCAGTCTGTGTGCACTCAGCTCAGCCCAGTGTGCTGCACATCAATGTATAAAAGGCAAAGCTTATAATAATTGTGGGGGAGACTGGGGAGCACTGCAGGTTGTTATAGCAGGAGCCCCCAGGAGTACATAATATTATATTAATTTAAAATTAAACAGTGCACACTTTTGCTGCAGGAGTGCCACTGCCAGTGTGACTAGTGGTGACCAGTGCCTGACCACCAGTATAGTAGTATATTGTTGTATGTATTGTATACTATCTCTTTATCAACCAGTCTATATTAGCAGCAGACACAGTACAGTGCGGTAGTTCACGGCTGTGGCTACCTCTGTGTCGGCAGTCGGAACTCGGCAGGCAGTCCGTCCATCCATAATTGTATTACAATATATACCACCTAACCGTGGTATTTTTTTTTCTTTCTTTATACCGTCGTCATAGTGTCATACTAGTTGTTACGAGTATACTACTATCTCTTTATCAACCAGTGTACAGTGCGGTAGTTCACGGCTGTGGCTACCTCTGTGTCGGCAGTCGGCAGGCAGTCCGTCCATCCATAATTGTATTATTATTATAATATATACCACCTAACCGTGGTTTTTTTTTCATTCTTTATACCGTCGTCATAGTGTCATACTAGTTGTTACGAGTATACTACTATCTCTTTATCAACCAGTGTACAGTGCGGTAGTTCACGGCTGTGGCTACCTCTGTGTCGGCAGTCGGCAGGCAGTCCGTCCATCCATAATTGTATTATTATTATAATATATACCACCTAACTGTGGTATTTTTTTTTCTTTCTTTATACCGTCGTCATAGTGTCATACTAGTTGTTACGAGTATACTACTATCTCTTTATCAACCAGTGTACAGTGCGGTAGTTCACGGCTGTGGCTACCTCTGTGTCGGCAGTCGGCAGGCAGTCCGTCCATCCATAATTGTATTATTATTATAATATATACCACCTAACCGTGGTTTTTTTTTCATTCTTTATACCGTCATAGTGTCATACTAGTTGTTACGAGTATACTACTATCTCTTTATCAACCAGTGTACAGTGCGGTAGTTCACGGCTGTGGCTACCTCTGTGTCGGCAGTCGGCAGGCAGTCCGTCCATCCATAATTGTATTATTATTATAATATATACCACCTAACCGTGGTTTTTTTTTCATTCTTTATACCGTCGTCATAGTGTCATACTAGTTGTTACGAGTATACTACTATCTCTTTATCAACCAGTGTACAGTGCGGTAGTTCACGGCTGTGGCTACCTCTGTGTCGGCAGTCGGCAGGCAGTCCGTCCATCCATAATTGTATTATTATTATAATATATACCACCTAACCGTGGTTTTTTTTTCATTCTTTATACCGTCGTCATAGTGTCATACTAGTTGTTACGAGTATACTACTATCTCTTTATCAACCAGTGTACAGTGCGGTAGTTCACGGCTGTGGCTACCTCTGTGTCGGCAGTCGGCAGGCAGTCCGTCCATCCATAATTGTATTATTATTATAATATATACCACCTAACTGTGGTATTTTTTTTTCTTTCTTTATACCGTCGTCATAGTGTCATACTAGTTGTTACGAGTATACTACTATCTCTTTATCAACCAGTGTACAGTGCGGTAGTTCACGGCTGTGGCTACCTCTGTGTCGGCAGTCGGCAGGCAGTCCGTCCATCCATAATTGTATTATTATTATAATATATACCACCTAACCGTGGTTTTTTTTTCATTCTTTATACCGTCGTCATAGTGTCATACTAGTTGTTACGAGTATACTACTATCTCTTTATCAACCAGTGTACAGTGCGGTAGTTCACGGCTGTGGCTACCTCTGTGTCGGCAGTCGGCAGGCAGTCCGTCCATCCATAATTGTATTATTATTATAATATATACCACCTAACCGTGGTTTTTTTTTCATTCTTTATACCGTCGTCATAGTGTCATACTAGTTGTTACGAGTATACTACTATCTCTTTATCAACCAGTGTACAGTGCGGTAGTTCACGGCTGTGGCTACCTCTGTGTCAGCAGTCGGCAGGCAGTCCGTCCATCCATAATTGTATTATTATTATAATATATACCACCTAACCGTGGTTTTTTTTTCATTCTTTATACCGTCGTCATAGTGTCATACTAGTTGTTACGAGTATACTACTATCTCTTTATCAACCAGTGTACAGTGCGGTAGTTCACGGCTGTGGCTACCTCTGTGTCGGCAGTCGGCAGGCAGTCCGTCCATCCATAATTGTATTATTATTATAATATATACCACCTAACTGTGGTATTTTTTTTTCTTTCTTTATACCGTCGTCATAGTGTCATACTAGTTGTTACGAGTATACTACTATCTCTTTATCAACCAGTGTACAGTGCGGTAGTTCACGGCTGTGGCTACCTCTGTGTCGGCAGTCGGCAGGCAGTCCGTCCATCCATAATTGTATTATTATTATAATATATACCACCTAACCGTGGTTTTTTTTTCTTTCTTTATACCGTCGTCATAGTGTCATACTAGTTGTTACGAGTATACTACTATCTCTTTATCAACCAGTGTACAGTGCGGTAGTTCACGGCTGTGGCTACCTCTGTGTCGGCAGTCGGCAGGCAGTCCGTCCATCCATAATTGTATTATTATTATAATATATACCACCTAACCGTGGTTTTTTTATACCACCTAACCGTGGCAGTCCGTCCATAATTGTATACTAGTATCCAATCCATCCATCTCCATTGTTTACCTGAGGTGCCTTTTAGTTCTGCCTATAAAATATGGAGAACAAAAAAGTTGAGGTTCCAAAATTAGGGAAAGATCAAGATCCACTTCCACCTCGTGCTGAAGCTGCTGCCACTAGTCATGGCCGAGACGATGAAATGCCAGCAACGTCGTCTGCCAAGGCCGATGCCCAATGTCATAGTACAGAGCATGTCAAATCCAAAACACCAAATATCAGAAAAAAAAGGACTCCAAAACCTAAACTAAAATTGTCGGAGGAGAAGCGTAAACTTGCCAATATGCCATTTACCACACGGAGTGGCAAGGAACGGCTGAGGCCCTGGCCTATGTTCATGGCTAGTGGTTCAGCTTCACATGAGGATGGAAGCACTCAGCCTCTCGCTAGAAAAATGAAACGACTCAAGCTGGCAAAAGCACAGCAAAGAACTGTGCGTTCTTCGAAATCCCAAATCCACAAGGAGAGTCCAATTGTGTCGGTTGCGATGCCTGACCTTCCCAACACTGGATGTGAAGAGCATGCGCCTTCCACCATTTGCACGCCCCCTGCAAGTGCTGGAAGGAGCACCCGCAGTCCAGTTCCTGATAGTGAGATTGAAGATGTCAGTGTTGAAGTCCACCAGGATGAGGAGGATATGGGTGTTGCTGGCGCTGGGGAGGAAATTGACAAGGAGGATTCTGATGGTGAGGTGGTTTGTTTAAGTCAGGCACCCGGGGAGACACCTGTTGTCCGTGGGACGAATATGGCCGTTGACATGCCAGGTGAAAATACCAAAAAAATCAGCTCTTCGGTGTGGAGGTATTTCACCAGAAATGCGGACAACAGGTGTCAAGCCGTGTGTTCCCTTTGTCAAGCTGTAATAAGTAGGGGTAAGGACGTTAACCACCTCGGAACATCCTCCCTTATACGTCACCTGCAGCGCATTCATAATAAGTCAGTGACAAGTTCAAAAACTTTGGGTGACAGCGGAAGCACTCCACTGACCAGTAAATCCCTTCCTCTTGTAACCAAGCTCACGCAAACCACCCCACCAACTCCCTCAGTGTCAATTTCCTCCTTCCCCAGGAATGCCAATAGTCCTGCAGGCCATGTCACTGGCAATTCTGACGATTCCTCTCCTGCCTGGGATTCCTCCGATGCATCCTTGCGTGTAACGCCTACTGCTGCTGGCGCTGCTGTTGTTGCTGCTGGGAGTCGATGGTCATCCCAGAGAGGAAGTCGTAAGACCACTTTTACTACTTCCACCAAGCAATTGACTGTCCAACAGTCATTTGCGAGGAAGATTAAATATCACAGCAGTCATCCTACTGCAAAGCGGATAACTGAGGCCTTGACATCCTGGGTGGTGAGAAACGTGGTTCCGGTATCCATCATTACTGCAGAGCCAACTAAAGACTTGTTGGAGGTACTGTGTCCCCGGTACCAAATACCATCTAGGTTCCATTTCTCTAGGGTTGCGATACCGAAAATGTACACAGACCTCAGAAAAAGAGTCACCAGTGTCCTAAAAAATGCAGCTGTACCCAATGTCCACTTAACCACGGACATGTGGACAAGTGGAGCAGGGCAGGGTCAGGACTATATGACTGTGACAGCCCACTGGGTAGATGTATGGACTCCCGCCGCAAGAACAGCAGCGGCGGCACCAGTAGCAGCATCTCGCAAACGCCAACTCGTTCCTAGGCAGGCTACGCTTTGTATCACCGGTTTCCAGAATACGCACACAGCTGAAAACCTCTTACGGCAACTGAGGAAGATCATCGCGGAATGGCTTACCCCAATTGGACTCTCCTGTGGATTTGTGGCATCGGACAACGCCAGCAATATTGTGCGTGCATTACATCTGGGCAAATTCCAGCACGTCCCATGTTTTGCACATACCTTGAATTTGGTGGTGCAGAATTTTTTAAAAAACGACAGGGGCGTGCAAGAGATGCTGTCGGTGGCCAGAAAAATTGCGGGACACTTTCGGCGTACAGGCAGCACGTACAGAAGACTGGAGCACCACCAAAAACGCCTGAACCTGCCCTGCCATCATCTGAAGCAGGAGGTGGTAACGAGGTGGAATTCAACCCTCTATATGCTTCAGAGGTTGGAGGAGCAGCAAAAGGCCATTCAAGCCTATACAACTGACCACGATATAGGAGGTGGAATGCACCTGTCTCAAGCGCAGTGGAGAATGATTTCAACGTTGTGCAAGGTTCTGCAACCTTTTGAACTTGCCACACGTGAAGTCAGTTCAGACACTGCCAGCCTGAGTCAGGTCATTCCCCTCATCAGGCTTTTGCAGAAGAAGCTGGAGACATTGAAGGAGGAGCTAAGACAGAGCGATTCCGCTAGGCATGTGGGACTTGTGGATGGAGCCCTTAATTCGCTTAACAAGGATTCACGGGTGGTCAATCTGTTGAAATCAGAGCACTACATTTTGGCCACCGTGCTCGATCCTAGATTTAAAACCTACCTTGGATCTCTCTTTCCGGCGCACACAAGTCTGCTGGGTTTCAAAGACCTGCTGGTGAGAAAATTGTCAAGTCAAGCGGAACGCGACCTGTCAACATCTCCTCCTTCACATTCTCCCGCAACTGGGGCTGCGAGGAAAAGGCTCAGAATTCCGAGCCCACCCGCTGGCGGTGATGCAGGGCAGTCTGGAGCGACTGCTGATGCTGACATCTGGTCCGGACTGAAGGACCTGACAACCATTACGGACATGTCGTCTACTGTCACTGCATATGATTCTATCACCATTGATAGAATGGTGGAGGATTATATGAGTGACCGCATCCAAGTAGGCACGTCACACAGTCCGTACTTATACTGGCAGGAAAAAGAGGCAATTTGGAGGCCCTTGCACAAACTGGCTTTATTCTACCTAAGTTGCCCTCCCACAAGTGTGTACTCCGAAAGAGTGTTTAGTGCCGCCGCTCACCTTGTCAGCAATCGGCGTACGAGGTTACATCCAGAAAATGTGGAGAAGATGATGTTCATTAAAATGAATTATAATCAATTCCTCCGCGGAGACATTGACCAGCAGCAATTGCCTCCACAAAGTACACAGGGAGCTGACATGGTGGATTCCAGTGGGGACGAATTGATAATCTGTGAGGAGGGGGATGTACACGGTGATATATCGGAGGATGATGATGAGGTGGACATCTTGCCTCTGTAGAGCCAGTTTGTGCAAGGAGAGATTAATTGCTTCTTTTTTGGTGGGGGTCCAAACCAACCCGTCATTTCAGTCACAGTCGTGTGGCAGACCCTGTCACTGAAATGATGGGTTGGTTAAAGTGTGCATGTCCTGTTTTGTTTATACAACATAAGGGTGGGTGGGAAGGGCCCAAGGACAATTCCATCTTGCACCTCTTTTTTCTTTTATTTTTCTTTGCGTCATGTGCTGTTTGGGGAGGGTTTTTTGGAAGGGACATCCTGCGTGACACTGCAGTGCCACTCCTAGATGGGCCCGGTGTTTGTGTCGGCCACTAGGGTCGCTTATCTTTCTCACACAGCTACCTCATTGCGCCTCTTTTTTTCTTTGCGTCATGTGCTGTTTGGGGAGGGTTTTTTGGAAGGGACATCCTGCGTGACACTGCAGTGCCACTCCTAGATGGGCCCGGTGTTTGTGTCGGCCACTAGGGTCGCTTATCTTTCTCACACAGTCAGCTACCTCATTGCGCCTCTTTTTTTCTTTGCGTCATGTGCTGTTTGGGGAGGGTTTTTTGGAAGGGACATCCTGCGTGACACTGCAGTGCCACTCCTAGATGGGCCCGGTGTTTGTGTCGGCCACTAGGGTCGCTAATCTTACTCACACAGCTACCTCATTGCGCCTCTTTTTTTCTTTGCGTCATGTGCTGTTTGGGGAGGGTTTTTTGGAAGGGACATCCTGCGTGACACTGCAGTGCCACTCCTAGATGGGCCCGGTGTTTGTGTCGGCCACTAGGGTCGCTTATCTTTCTCACACAGTCAGCTACCTCATTGCGCCTCTTTTTTTCTTTGCGTCATGTGCTGTTTGGGGAGGGTTTTTTGGAAGGGACATCCTGCGTGACACTGCAGTGCCACTCCTAGATGGGCCCGGTGTTTGTGTCGGCCACTAGGGTCGCTTATCTTTCTCACACAGTCAGCTACCTCATTGCGCCTCTTTTTTTCTTTGCGTCATGTGCTGTTTGGGGAGGGTTTTTTGGAAGGGACATCCTGCGTGACACTGCAGTGCCACTCCTAGATGGGCCCGGTGTTTGTGTCGGCCACTAGGGTCGCTAATCTTACTCACACAGCTACCTCATTGCGCCTCTTTTTTTCTTTGCGTCATGTGCTGTTTGGGGAGGGTTTTTTGGAAGGGACATCCTGCGTGACACTGCAGTGCCACTCCTAGATGGGCCCGGTGTTTGTGTCGGCCACTAGGGTCGCTTATCTTACTCACACAGCGACCTCGGTGCAAATTTTAGGACTAAAAATAATATTGTGAGGTGTGATGTGTTCAGAATAGGCTGAAAATGAGTGTAAATTATGTTTTTTGAGGTTAATAATACTTTGGGATCAAAATTACCCCCAAATTCTATGATTTAAGCTGTTTTTTAGGGTTTTTTGAAAAAAACACCCGAATCCAAAACACACCCGAATCCGACAAAAAAAATTCGGTGAGGTTTTGCCAAAACGCGGTCGAACCCAAAACACGGCCGCGGAACCGAACCCAAAACCAAAACACAAAACCCGAAAAATTTCCGGCGCTCATCTCTAGTGTACACACACCCTGATCCACTACCGCTATATCATTCGTTGGTCATACAAACAATATATCGTTGAAGTGTGTACCTAGCAGAGGTTTGCACCTGGATAACACTATGCTGCGCTGCAGTGGGGGGGCAGATGTAACAGGTGCAGAGAGGTGGGAGGGGCGTGTCCTAACTGAAACCTAAATTGCAGTGGAAGCACAAACCCGGTCAGCAAGTGTGGGCTACATGCAAAAGCAGCCATTATTTCTCTGACGTCCTAGTGGATGCTGGGAACTCCGAAAGGACCATGGGGAATAGCGGCTCCGCAGGAGACTGGGCACAAAAGTAAAAGCTTTAGGACTAGCTGGTGTGCACTGGCTCCTCCCCCTATGACCCTCCTCCAAGCCTCAGTTAGATTTTTGTGCCCGAACGAGAAGGGTGCAATCTAGGTGGCTCTCCTGAGCTGCTTAGAGTAAAAGTTTAAATTAGGTTTTTTTATTTTCAGTGAGTCCTGCTGGCAACAGACTCACTGCATCGAGGGACTAAGGGGAGAAGAAGCGAACTCACCTGCGTGCAGAGTGGATTGGGCTTCTTAGGCTACTGGACATTAGCTCCAGAGGGACGATCACAGGCCCAGCCATGGATGGGTCCCAGAGCCGCGCCGCCGTCCCCCTTACAGAGCCAGAAGAGCAGAAGAGGTCCGGAAAATCGGCGGCAGAAGACGTCCTGTCTTCCATAAGGTAGCGCACAGCACCGCAGCTGTGCGCCATTGCTCTCAGCACACTTCACACTCCGGTCACTGAGGGTGCAGGGCGCTGGGGGGGGGCGCCCTGAGACGCAATAAAAATACCTTAGATGGCAAAAAAATACATCACATATAGCTCCTGGGCTATATGGATGCATTTAACCCCTGCCAGAATTCACAGAAAAACGGGAGATAAGGCCGCCGAGAAGGGGGCGGAGTCTATCTCCTCAGCACACTGGCGCCATTTTCCCTCACAGCTCCGTTGGAGGGAAGCTCCCTGGCTCTCCCCTGCAGTCACTACACTACAGAAAGGGTTAAAAAAGAGAGGGGGGCACTAATTAGGCGCAGTATTAAAGATACAGCAGCTATAAGGGGAAAAACACTTATATAAGGTTATCCCTGTATATATATAGCGCTCTGGTGTGTGCTGGCAAACTCTCCCTCTGTCTCCCCAAAGGGCTAGTGGGGTCCTGTCCTCTATCAGAGCATTCCCTGTGTGTGTGCTGTGTGTCGGTACGTTTGTGTCGACATGTATGAGGAGAAAAATGATGTGGAGACGGAGCAGATTGCCTGTAATAGTGATGTCACCCCCTAGGGGGTCGACACCTGAGTGGATGAACTGTTGGAAGGAATTACGTGACAGTGTCAGCTCTGTATAAAAGACAGTGGTTGACATGAGACAGCCGGCTACTCAGCTTGTGCCTGTCCAGACGTCTCATAGGCCGTCAGGGGCTCTAAAGCGCCCGTTACCTCAGATGGCAGATATAGACGCCGACACGGATACTGACTCCAGTGTCGACGGTGAAGAGACAAATGTGACTTCCAGTAGGGCCACACGTTACATGATTGAGGCAATGAAAAATGTTTTACACATTTCTGATAATACGAGTACCACCAAAAAAAGGGGTATTATGTTCGGTGAGGAAAAACTACCTGTAGTTTTCCTGAATCTGAGAAATTAAATGAGGTGTGTGATGATGCGTGGGTTTCCCCCGATAACAACTGATAATTTCAAAAATGTTATTGGCATTATATCCTTTCCCGACAGAGGTTAGGGTGCGTTGGGAAACATCCCCTAGGGTGGATAAAGCGCTCACACGCTTGTAAGAACAAGGGCTCGACCCTCTCCTGAGATGGCCGCCCTTAAGGATCCTGCTGATAGAAAGCAGGAGGGTATCCTAAAATGTATTTACACACATACTGGTGTTATACTGCGACCAGCAATCGCCTCAGCCTGGATGTGCAGTGCTGGGTTGGTGTGGTCGGATTCCCTGACTGAAAATATTGATACCCTAGATAGGGACAATATATTATTGCCTATAGAACATTTAAAAGATGCATTTCTATATATATGCGTGATGCACAGCGGAATATTTGCCGACTGGCATCAAGTCTAAGTGCGTTGTCCATTTCTGCCAGTAGAGGGTTATGGACACGACAGTGGTCAGGTGATGCGGATTCCAAACGGCATTTGGAAGTATTGCCTTATTAAAGGGAGGAGTTATTTGGGGTCGGTCTTTCAGACCTGGTGGCCACGGCAACAGCTGGGAAATCCACGTTTGTACCCCAGGTCGCCTCTCAACATAAGAAGACGCCGTATTATCAGGCGCAGTCTTTTCGTGGGCAAGCGGGCAAAAGGTTCCTCATTTCTGCCCCGTGACAGAGGGAGAGGAAAAAGGCTGCAGAAATCAGCCAGTTCCCAGGAACAGAAGCCCTCTCCCGCCTCTGCCAAGCCCTCAGTATGACGCTGGGGCTTTACAAGCAGAATCAGGCACGGTGGGGGCCCGTCTCAATGAATTTCAGCGCGCAGTGGGCTCACGCGCAAGTAGACCCCTGGATCCTTCAAGGGATATCTCAGGGGTACAAATTGGAATTCGAGACGTCTCCCCCTCGCCGTTTCCTAAAGTCGGCTTTACCGATGTCTCCCTCTGACAGGGAGGCAGTTTTGGAAGCCATTCACAAGCTGTATTCCCAGCAGGTGATAATCAAGGTACCCCTCCTGCAACAGGGAACGGGGTATTATTCCACACTGTTGTGGTACCGAAGCCGGACGGCTCGGTGAGACCGATTCTAAATCTAAAATCTTGAACACTTACATACGGAGGTTCAAATTCAAGATTGAGTCACTCAGAGCAGTGATTGCGAACCTGGAAGAAGGGGACTACATGATGTCTCGGGACATCAAGGATGCTTACCTTCATGTCCCAATTTACCTTTCTCACCAAGGGTACCTCAGGTTTGTGGTACAGAACTGTCACTATCAGTTCAGACGCTGCCGTATGGATGGTCCACGGCACCCCGGGTCTTTACCAAGGTAATGGCCGAAATGATGATACTCCTTCGAAGGAAGGGAATTTTAGTTATCCCTTACTTGGACAATTCCCTGATAAGGGTAAGATCCAGGGAACAGTTGGAGGTCGGTGTAGCACTATCTCAGGTAGTGTTGCGGCAGCACGATTGGATTCTCAATATTCCAAAATCGCAGCTGATTCCGACGACTCGTCTTCTGTTCCTAGGGATGATCCTGGACACAGTCCAGAAAAAGGTGTTTCTCCCAGAGGAGAAAGCCAGGGAGTTATCCGAGCTAGTCAGGAACCTCCTAAAACCAGGCCAAGTGTCAGTGCATCAATGCACAAGGGTCCTGGGAAAAATGGTGGCTTCTTACGAAGCGATTCCATTCAGCAGATTCCACGCAAGAACTTTTCAGTGGGATCTGCTGGACAAATGGTCCGGATCGCATCTTCAGATGCATCAGCGGATAACCCTGTCTCCAAGGACAAGGGTGTCTCTCCTGTGGTGGTTGCAGAGTGCTCATCTTCTAGAGGGCCGCAGATTCGGCATTCAGGACTGGGTCCTGGTGACCACCGATGCCAGCCTGAGAGGCTGGGGATCAGTCACACAGGGAAGAAATTTCCAGGGCTTGTGGTCAAGCCTGGAGACATCACTTCACATAAATATCCTGGAGCTAAGAGCCATCTACAATGCTCTGAGCCTAGCAAGAACTCTGCTTCAAGGTCAGCCGGTGCTGATCCAGTCGGACAACATCACGGCAGTCGCCCACGTAAACAGACAGGGCGGCACAAGAAGCAGGAGGACAATTACGGAAGTTGCAAGGATTCTTCGCTGGGCGGAAAATCATGTGATAGCACTGTCAGCAGTGTTCATTCCGGGAGTGGACAACTGGGAAGCAGACTTCCTCAGCAGACACGACCTCCACCCGGGGGAGTGGGGACTTCACCCAGAAGTCTTCCACATGATTGTGAACCGTTGGGAAAAACCAAAGGTGGACATGATGGCGTCCCGCCTCAACAAAAAACTAGACAGATATTGCGCCAGGTCAAGGGACCCTCAGGCAATAGCTGTGGACGCTCTGGTAACACCGTGGGTGTACCAGTCAGTGTATGTGTTCCCTCCTCTGCCTCTCATACCCAAGGTACTGAGAATTATAAGAAGGAGAGGAGTAAGATCTATACTCGTGGCTCCGGATTGGCCAAGAAGGACTTGGTACCCGGAACTTCAAGAGATGCTCACGGAGGACCCGTGGCCTCTACCTCTAAGAAAGGACCTGCTCCAGCAGGGACCCTGTCTGTTCCAAAACTTACCGCGGCTGCGTTTGACGGCATGGCGGTTGAACGCCGGATCCTGAAGGAAAAAGGCATTCCGGATGAAGTCATCCCTACCCTGATCAAAGCCAGGAAGGATGTAACTGTGCAACATTATCACCGTATTTGGCGTAAATATGTTGCGTGGTGTGAGGCCAGGAAGGCCCCTACAGAGGAATTTCAACTGGGTCGTTTCCTGCATTTCCTGCAAACAGGACTGTCTATGGGCCTAAAATTAGGGTCCATTAAGGTTCAAATTTCGGCCCTGTCGATTTTCTTCCAGAAAGAACTAGCTTCAGTCCCTGAAGTTCAGACGTTTGTCAAGGGGGTACTGCATATACAGCCTCCTTTTGTGCCTCCAGTGGCACCTTGGGATCTCAATGTAGTTTTGGGGTTCCTAAAATCACATTGGTTTGAACCACTCACCACTGTGGACTTAAAATATCTCACATGGAAAGTGGTAATGCTGTTAGCCCTGGCTTCAGCCAGGCGTGTCTCAGAATTAGCGGCTTTATCCTATAAAAGCCCTTACCTAATTTTTCATACGGACAGGGCAGAATTGAGGACTCGTCCTCAATTTCTCCCTAAGGTGGTTTCAGCGTTTCACTTAAACCAGCCTATTGTGGTACCTGCGGCTACTAGGGACTTGGAGGATTCCAAGTTGCTGGACGTAGTCAGGGCCCTGAAAAATAAGAATTTACTTACCGATAATTCTATTTCTCGTAGTCCGTAGTGGATGCTGGGAACTCCGTAAGGACCATGGGGAATAGCGGGCTCCGAAGGAGGCTGGGCACTCTAGAAAGATCTTAGACTACCTGGTGTGCACTGGCTCCTCCCACTATGACCCTCCTCCAAGCCTCAGTTAGGTACTGTGCCCGGACGAGCGTACACAATAAGGAAGGATTTTGAATCCCGGGTAAGACTCATACCAGCCACACCAATCACACCGTACAACTCGTGATATGAAACACAGTTAACAGTATGAAACAATAGAGCCTCTCAACAGATGGCTCCACAATAACCCGATTTAGTTAACCATAACTATGTACCAGTATTGCAGATAAACCGCACTTGGGATGGGCGCCCAGCATCCACTACGGACTACGAGAAATAGAATTATCGGTAAGTAAATTCTTATTTTCTCTAACGTCCTAGTGGATGCTGGGAACTCCGTAAGGACCATGGGGATTATACCAAAGCTCCCAAACGGGCGGGAGAGTGCGGATGACTCTGCAGCACTGAATGAGAGAACTCCAGGTCCTCCTCAGCCAGGGTATCAAATTTGTAGAATTTTTGCAAACGTGTTTGCCCCTGACCAAGTAGCTGCTCGGCAAAATTGTAAAGCCGAGACCTCTCGGGCAGCCGCCCAAGATGAGCCCACCTTCCTTGTGGAATGGGCATTGACAGATTTTGGCTGTGGCAGGCCTGCCACAGTATGTGCAAGCTGAATTGTACTACAAATCCAACGAGCAATAGTCTGCTTAGAAGCAGGAGCACCCAGCTTGTTAGGTGCATATAGGATAAACAGCGAGTCAGATTTTCTGACTCTAGCCGTTCTGGAAACATATATTTTCAGTGCCCTGACAACGTCTAGCAACTTGGAGTCCTCCAAGTCCCTAGTAGCCTAGGCACCACAATAGGCTGGTTCAGGTGAAACGCTGACACCACCTTTGGGAGAAACTGGGGACGAGTCCTCAATTCTGCCCTGTCCATATGGAAAATCAAATAAGGGCTTTTACAAGACAAAGCCGCCAACTTTGATACTCGCCTGGCAGAAGCCAAGGCCAATAACATAACCACCTTCCACGTGAGATATTTCAGATCCACGGTTTTTAGTGGTTCAAACCAATGTGATTTTAAGAAACTCAACACCACGTTGAGATCCCAAGGTGCCACAGGAGGCACAAACGGGGGCTGACTCTGCAGCACTCCTTTTATAAATGTCTGAACTTCAGGTACTGAAGCTAGTTCTTTTTGAAAGAAAATCGACAGAGCCGAGATCTGTACCTAAATGGAACCCAATTTAAGGCCCATAGTCACTCCTGCTTGCAGGAAATGCAGAAATCGACCTAGTTGGAATTCCTCTGTTGGGGCCCTTTCGGCCTCACACCATGCAACATATTTTCGCCATATGCGGTGATAATGAGTTGCTGTAACCTCTTTCCTGGCTTTAGTAAGCGTAGGAATGACTTCCTCCGGAATGCCCTTTTCCTTCAGGATCCGGCGTTCAACCGCCATGCCGACAAACGCAGCCGCGGTAAGTCTTGGAACAGACAGGGCCCCTGCTGCCGCAGGTCCTGTCTGAGTGGCAGAGGCCATGGGTCCTCTGATATAAATTCTTGAAGTTCTGGGTACCAAGCTCTTCTTGGCCATCCACGAGTATCGTTCTTACTCCTCGCCTTCTTATTATTCTCAGTACCTTTGGTATGAGAGGCAGAGGGGAGAACACATAAACCGACTGGTACACCCACGGTGTTACCAGAGCGTCCATAGCTATCGCCTGAGGGTCCCTTGACCCGGTGCAATATCTTTTATAGCTTTTTGTTGAGGCGGGACGCCATCATGTCCACCTGTGGCCTTTCCCAATGGTGTACAATCCTATTGGAAGACTTCTGGAGGAAGTCCCCATTCTCCCGGGTGGAGGTCGTGTCTGTTGAGAAGATCTGCTTCCCAGTTGTCCACTCCGGGAATGAACACTGCTGACAGTGCTAACACATGATTTTCCGCCTATCGGAGAATCCTTGTGGCTTCTGCCATCGCCATCCTGCTTCTTGTGCCGCCCTGTTGGTTTACATGGGCGACTGCCGTGATGTTGTCTGATTGGATCAGTACCGGCTGGTTTTGAAGCAGAGGCCTTGCCGGCCTCAGGGCATTGTAAATGACCCTCAGGTCCAGAATATTTATGTGTAGGGAAATAACCTGACTTGACCAAAGTCCCTGGAAATTTCTTCCCTGTGTGACTGCCTCCCAGCCTCAAAGGCTGGAATCCATGGTCACTAGGACCTAGTCCTGTATGCCGAACCTGCGGCCCTCTTGAAGATGGGCACTCTGCAGCCACCACAGTAGAGATACCCTGGTCCTTGGAAACAGGGTTATCAGCCTATGCATCGGAAGATGCGATCCGGACCACTTGTCCAACAGGTCCCTCTGAAAAGTTCTTGTATGGAACCTGCCTAATGGGATTGCTTCGTATGAAGCTACCAGTTTTCCCAGGACTCGCGTGCAATGATGCACCGCTACCTATTTTGGCTTCAGGAGGTCTCTGACTAGAGATGACAACTCCTTGGCTTTCTCCTCCGGGAGAAACACTATTTCTGGTTTATGTCCAGAACCATCCCCAGGAACAGTAGACGTGTCATAGGAACCAGCTGTGACTTTGGACTGTTTAGAATCCAACCATGCTGTTGTAGCACTTTCCAAAATAGTGCTACCCCGACTACCAACTGCTCCTTGGACCTCGCCCTTATAACGAGATTGTCCAAGTACGGGATAATTACAACTCCCTTTTTTTGAAGGAGTATCAACATTTCGGCCATTACCTTGATAAAACACCCTCGGTGCCATGTACAGTCCAAACGGCAGTGTCTGGACTTGGTAATGGTAATCCTGTACCACAAATCTGAGGTACTCCTGGCGAGGATGGTAAATGGGGACATGCAGGTAAGCATCCTTGATGTCCCAGGATACCATGTAATCCCCCTCGTCCAGGCTTGGAATAACCGCCCTGAGCGATTCCATCTTGAACTTGAATTTTTGTGTTCAAGGATTTTAAATATAAAATGGGTCACACCGAACCATGCGGTTTCGGTACCCCAACCCGTGTGGAATAGTAACCCCGTCCTTGTTGAAGTAGGGGCACTTTGAGTATTACCTGCTGGGAATACCGCTTATTAATTGCCTCTAGCACAGCCTCCCTGCCTGAGGGAGTTGTCAGCAAGGCATATTTTAGGAAACGGCTGGGGGGAGACATCTCGAATTCCAGCTTGTACCCCTGAAATACTACTTGAAAGAAACAGGGATCCACCTGTGAGCGAGCCCACTAATTGCTGAAATTTTTGAGACGGCCCCCCACCGTACCTGGCTACACCTGTGGAGCACCCGCGTCATGGTGTGGCCTCACAGGAGGCGGGGGAAGAATCTTGATTCTGGGAACAGGCTGACTGGTGC
This sequence comes from Pseudophryne corroboree, assembly GCF_028390025.1. NCBI lineage: Eukaryota > Metazoa > Chordata > Amphibia > Anura > Myobatrachidae > Pseudophryne > Pseudophryne corroboree. The sequence continues at coordinate 10,053,265 of NC_086455.1, forward strand.
AGCTTTTTTCCCTCTACCCTTGTCTCTGTACAGAAAGGAAGCGCCATTTGACCCGCTTGCTTTTCTGAAGCCGAAAGGACTGTACCTTTGTCTGTGAGGAAACCTGAGGTAAAATTATTTCTTCCCAGCAGTTGCTGTGGATACGAGGTCCCAGAGACCATCCCCAAATAATTCCTCACCCTTATAAGGCTCTCTATGCGCTTTTTAAGTCAGCATCACCTGTCCAGTGACAGGTCTCTAATACCCTCCTGACAGAATGGATATTACATTTATTTTGGATGCCAGTCGGCAAAATATCCCTCTGTGCATCCCCCATATATAAGACGACGTCTTTAATATGTTTTTATGTTTGCCAACTAGTATCCCTGTTTGACAGGGTCACCGACCACGCTGCAGCAGCACTATCTGCAGGTCTCAGTCTAGTACCTGAGTGTGTAAATACAGACTTCAGGATAGCCTCCTGTTTTTTATCAACAGGTACCTATTAAAGTGGCCGTATCCTAAGACGGCAGTGCCACCTTTTTTGACAAACGTGTGAGCGCCTTATCCACCCTAGGGGATATCTCCCAGCGTAACTTATCCACCTGGCGGGAAAGGGTATGCCATCAGTAACTTTTTATAAATTACCAGTTTCTTAACGGGGGAACCCACGCTTTCACACACTTCATTTATTCATCTGATGGGGGAACAAAACACTGCCTGTTTTTTCTCCCCAAACCTAAAACCCATTTTTAGAGGTGCTTGGGTTAAAGTCAGAAATGTATAACACATTTTTTATTGCCGGGATCACGTCACGGATGTTCCTAGTGGATTGTGTATATGTCTCCACCTTGTCGACACTGGAGTCAGACTCCGTGTCGACATCTGTGTCTGCCATCTGAGAGAGCGGGCGTTTTTGAGCCCCTGATGGCCTTTGAGACGCCTGGGCAGGCGCGGGCTGCGAAGCCGGCTGTCCCACAGCTGTTACGTCATCCACCCTTTTATGTAAGGAGTTGACACTGTCGGTTAATACCTTTCACCTATCCATCCACTCTGGTGTCGGCCCCACAGGGGGCGACATCACATATATCGGCCTCTGTTCTGTCACCATATAAGCCTCCTCATTCAACATGTCGACACAGCCGTACCGACACACCGCAGACACACAGGGAATGCTCTAAACGAGGACAGGACCCACAAAAGCCCTTTGGGGGGACAGAGTAAGAGTATGCCAGCACACACCAGAGCGCTATATATATACAGGGACTAACTGAGTTATGTCCCTAATAGCTTTTATATAATATACTGTATACAGTGCCAATTTTAATGCCCCCCCTCTCTTTTCCCTCTTACTGTACTGTAGAATTGCAGGGAAGAGCCAAAGAGCTTCCCTCCAGCCGAGCTGTGAGTGAAAAATGGCGCCAGTGTGCTGAGGAGATAGGCTCCGCCCCTTTTTCGCGGCCTATTCTCCCGTTTTTATGGAATTCTGGCAGGGGTATTTACCTCATATATAGCCCCTGGGGCCATATATTGAGGTATTTTAGCCAGCCAAGGTGTTTTTATTGCTGCCTCAGGGCGCCCCCCCCAGCGCCCTGCACCCTCAGTGACCGGAGTGTGAAGTGTGTGAGAGGAGCAATGGCGCACAGCTGCAGTGCTGTGCACTACCTTGGTGAAGACAGAGTCTTCATGCCGCCGATTTTCCGGACCATCTTCTTGCTTCTGGCTCTGTAAGGGGGACGGCGGCGCGGCTCCGGGACCGAACATCAAGGCAGGGCCTGCGGTCGATCCCTCTGGAGCTAATGGTGTCCAGTAGCCTAAGAAGCCCAATCCGGCTGCAAGCAGGCGAGTTCGCTTCTTCTCCCCTTAGTCCCTCGCTGCAGTGAGCCTGTTGCCAGCAGGTCTCACTGAAAATAACAAATTCTAAGACTATAACTTTCTAAGAGCTCAGGAGAGCCCCTAGTGTGCATCCAACCTCGGCCGGGCACGAAATCTAACTGAGGCTTGGAGGAGGGTCATAGTGGGAGGAGCCAGTGCACACCAGGTAGTCTAAGATCTTTCTAGAGTGCCCAGCCTCCTTCGGAGCCCGCTATTCCCCATGGTCCTTACGGAGTTCCCAGCATCCACTAGGACGTTAGAGAAATATATGTTTCCAGGACGGCTTGAGTCAGAAAATCTGACTCGCTGTTTATCCTGTATGCACCCAACAAGCTGGGTGCTCCTGCTTCTAAGCAGACTATTGCTCGTTGGATTTGTAGTACAATTCAGCTTGCACATTCTGTGGCAGGCCTGCCACAGCCAAAATCTGTAAAAGCCCATTCCACAAGGAAAGTGGGCTCATCTTGGGCGGCAGCCCGAGGGGTCTCGGCTTTACAACTTTGCCGAGCAGCTACTTGGTCAGGGGCAAACACGTTTGCTAAATTCTACAAATTTGATACCCTGGCTGAGGAGGACCTGGAGTTCTCTCATTCGGTGCTGCAGAGTCATCCGCACTCTCCCGCCCGTTTGGGAGCTTTGGTATAATCCCCATGGTCCTGACGGAGTTCCCAGCATCCACTAGGACGTCAGAGAAAATAAGAATTTACTTACCGATAATTCTATTTCTCATAGTCCGTAGTGGATGCTGGGCGCCCATCCCAAGTGCGGATTGTCTGCAATACTTGTACATAGTTACAAAAATTGGGTTATTATTGTTGTGAGCCATCTTTTCAGAGGCTCCTCTGTTATCATGCTGTTAACTGGGTTCAGATCACAGGTTGTACGGTGTGATTGGTGTGGCTGGTATGAGTCTTACCCGGGATTCAAAATCCTTCCTTATTGTGTACGCTCGTCCGGGCACAGTATCCTAACTGAGGATTGGAGGAGGGTCATAGGGGGAGGAGCCAGTGCACACCAGCTAGTCCTAAAGCTTTTACTTTTGTGCCCAGTCTCCTGCGGAGCCGCTATTCCCCATGGTCCTTTCGGAGTTCCCAGCATCCACTACGGACTATGAGAAATAGAATTATCGGTAAGTAAATTCTTATTTTACCCTGCATAACATCATGATTTTTTTGCCACTGAACATGCGCCAAAGCCGCGCTGCGCATGGGCAGTGAGGTGAGTGACTAGCGGTAGCGCACACACGGAGGTTTTATTCACATAGTGAGATATCGATAGTCAGAGTTTGGGGTGGCCAACAGGGGTGGTTAGAAAAACCAAGCATGTGTGGACCATTTTCTAGGCGTTCCCTAGTCAGCCTGTTTGCTGTGTGCAGCGGCGGTAGCCTAGGAGTGAGCCCTGACCAGGGGAATAGCAGAGCCCTATTTATACTCCTCCATTGCTGGCTCATGCTCCTCTCCTTCCCGTTATTGCCGGCGCGTCGGATCCAGGGCCGGTTCTAGACCTTGTGGCGCCCAGGGCAAAAGTTTACTTTGGCGCACCCCCCCACCACCACCACCCGACAGGTGAAAAAGGGTTAGTGCGCGCCTGAGGCGCGCTGCAAAAATAGGGGCATGGCATCATAGGGAAGGGGCGTGGTCACAGTTTTGCCCCCTGTAGTTTTGCTCCCTGTAGAGTTATGCCCCCAGTAGCTGTTGTGCCCCCTGCAGCTGTGCCCTCAGTACTTATGCCCCCATTAGTTTTGCCCCCATTAGTGTGCCCACCAGTAGCTGTGCCCCTAGTAAAAAAAAATAAGAATTTACTCATCGGTAATTCTATTTCTCGTAGTCCGTAGTGGATGCTGGGAACTCCGTAAGGACCATGGGGAATAGCGGGCTCCGAAGGAGGCTGGGCACTCTAGAAAGATTTATGACTACCTGGTGTGCACTGGCTCCTCCCACTATGACCCTCCTCCAAGCCTCAGTTAGGACACTGTGCCCGGACGAGCTGACATAATAAGGAAGGATTTTGAATCCCGGGTAAGACTCATACCAGCCACACCAATCACACCGTACAACTCGTGATACTATATCCAGTTTGACAGTATGAAAACAACTGAGCCTCTCAACAGATGGCTCAACAATAACCCATTAGTTAGCAATAACTATTTACAAGAATTGCAGATAATCCGCACTTGGGATGGGCGCCCAGCATCCACTACGGACTACGAGAAATAGAATTACCGGTGAGTAAATTCTTATTTTCTCTGACGTCCTAGTGGATGCTGGGAACTCCGTAAGGACCATGGGGATTATACCAAAGCTCCCAAACGGGCGGGAGAGTGCGGATGACTCTGCAGCACCGAATGAGAGAACTCCAGGTCCTCCTCAGCCAGGGTATCAAATTTGTAGAATTTTGCAAACGTGTTTGCCCCTGACCAAGTAGCTGCTCGGCAAAGTTGTAAAGCCGAGACCCCTCGGGCAGCCGCCCAAGATGAGCCCACCTTCCTTGTGGAATGGGCATTTACAGATTTTGGCTGTGGCAGGCCTGCCACAGAATGTGCAAGCTGAATTGTACTACAAATCCAGCGAGCAATAGTCTGCTTAGAAGCAGGAGCACCCAGCTTGTTGGGTGCATACAGGATAAACAGCGAGTCAGATTTTCTGACTCCAGCCGTCCTGGAAACATATATTTTCAGGGCCCTGACAACGTCTAGCAACTTGGAGTCCTCCAAGTCCCTAGTAGCCGCAGGCACCACAATAGGCTGGTTCAGGTGAAACGCTGACACCACCTTAGGGAGAAACTGGGGACAAGTCCTCAATTCTGCCCTATCCATATGGAAAATCAGATACGGGCTTTTACATGATAAAGCCGCCAATTCTGACACTCGCCTGGCTGAAGCCAAGGCCAATAACATGACCACTTTCCACGTGAGATATTTCAGATCCACGGTTTTTAGTGGCTCAAACCAATGTGATTTTAAGAAACTCAACACCACGTTGAGATCCCAAGGTGCCACAGGAGGCACAAACGGGGGCTGAATATGCAGCACTCCTTTCACAAATGTCTGAACTTCAGGTACTGAAGCTAGTTCTTTTTGAAGAAAATCGACAGAGCCGAGATCTGTACTTTAATGGAGCCTAGTTTTAGGCCCATATTCACTCCTGCTTGCAGGAAATGCAGAAATCGACCTAGTTGAAATTCCTCTGTTGGGGCCTTTTCGGCCTCTCACCATGCAACATATTTCCGCCATATGCGGTGATAATGATTTGCCGTAACATCTTTCCTGGCTTTAATAAGCGTAGGAATGACTTCCTCCGGAATGCCCTTTTCCTTCAGGATCCGGCGTTCAACCACCATGCCGTCAAACGCAGCCGCGGTAAGTCTTGGAACAGACAGGGCCCCTGCTGTAGCAGGTCTTGTCTGAGCGGCAGAGGCCACGGGTCCTCTGAGATCATCTCTTGGAGTTCCGGGTACCACGCTCGTCTTGGCCAATCCGGAACCACGAGAATTGTGTTTACTCCTCGCTTTCTTATTATTCTCAATACCTTTGGTATGAGAGGAAGAGGAGGGAACACATAAACCGACTGGTACACCCACGGTGTCACTAGAGCGTCCACAGCTATCGCCTGAGGGTCCCTTGACCTGGCGCAATATCTTTTTAACTTTTTGTTGAGGCGGGACGCCATCATGTCCACCTGTGGTTTTTCCCAACGGTTTACCAGCATCTGGAAGACTTCTGGATGAAGTCCCCACTCTCCCGGGTGGAGGTCGTGTCTGCTGAGGAAGTCTGCTTCCCAGTTGTCCACTCCCGGAATGAACACTGCTGACAGTGCTAGTACATGATTCTCCGCCCATCGGAGAATTCTTGTGGCTTCTGCCATTGCCATCCTGCTTCTTGTGCCGCCCTGTCGATTTACATGGGCGACTGCCGTGATGTTGTCTGACTGGATCAGCACCGGCTGGTGTAGGAGCAGGGATTTTGCTTGACTTAGGGCATTGTAAATGGCCCTTAGTTCCAGAATATTTATGTGAAGGGAAGTCTCCTGACTCGACCATAGTCCTTGGAAGTTTCTTCCCCGTGTGACTGCCCCCCAGCCTCGAAGGCTGGCATCCGTGGTCACCAGGACCCAATCCTGTATGCCGAACCTGCGGCCCTCTAGAAGATGGGCACTCTGCAGCCACCACAGTAGAGACACCCTGGTTCTTGGAGACAGGGTTATTAAGCGATGCATCTGAAGATGCGATCCGGACCATTTGTCCAACAGGTCCCACTGAAAGATTCTGGCATGGAACCTGCCGAAGGGAATTGCTTCGTAAGAAGCTACCATCTTTCCCAGGACCCGCGTGCAGTGATGCACCGATACCTGTTTTGGTTTCAGGAGGTCTCTGACTAGAGATGACAACTCCCTGGCTTTCTCCTCCGGGAGAAACACTTTTTTCTGGACTGTATCCAGAATCATACCCAGGAACAGTAGACGTGTCGTCGGAACCAGCTGTGACTTTGGGATATACAGAATCCAGCCGTGCTGGTGCAGCACTTCCTGAGATAGTGCTACTCCCACCAACAACTGTTCCTTGGACCTCGTCTTTATTAGGAGATCGTCCAAGTACGGGATAATTAAAACACCCTTTTTTCGAAGGAGTATCATCATTTCCGCCATAACCTTGGTAAATACCCTCGGTGCCGTGGACAGTCCAAACGGCAGCGTCTGGAATTGGTAATGGCAATCCTGTACCACAAATCTGAGGTACTCCTGGTGAGGATGGTAAATGGGGACATGCAAGTAAGCATCCTTGATGTCCAGGGATACCATGTAATCCCCCTCGTCCAGGCTTGCAATAACCGCCCTGAGCGATTCCATCTTGAACTTGAATTTTTTTATGTATGTGTTCAAGGATTTCAAATTTAAAATGGGTCTCACCGAACCGTCCGGTTTCGGCACCACAAATAGTGTGGAATAGTAACCCCGGCCTTGTTGAAGTAGGGGTACCTTGATTATCACCTGCTGGGAATACAGCTTGTGAATTGCCGCTAGCACCGCCTCCCTGTCTGAGGGAGCAATCGGCAAGGCAGATTTTAGGAACCGGTGGGGTGGAGACGCCTCGAATTCCAGTTTGTACCCCTGAGATACTATTTGAAGGATCCAGGGATCTACCTGTGAGCGAGCCCACTGATCGCTGAAATCCTTGAGGCGGCCCCCCACCGTACCTGGCTCCGCCTGTGGAGCCCCACCGTCATGCGGTGGACTTGGAAGAAGAAGCGGGGGAGTAGTTTTGCTCCTGGGAACCTGCTGTTTGTTGCAGCCTTTTTCCCCTACCTCTGCCTCTGGACAGAAAAGACCCGCCTTTTCCACGCTTGTTTTTCTGGGTCCGAAAGGACTGAACCTGATAAAACGGCGCCTTCTTAGGCTGTGAGGGGACATGGGGTAAAAATGCTGACTTCCCAGACGTTGCTGTGGAAACTAGGTCCGAGAGACCATCCCCAAATAATTCCTCACCCTTGTAAGGCAAAACTTCCATGTGCCTTTTAGAATCTGCATCTCCTGTCCACTGGCGAGTCCATAAGCCTCTCCTAGCAGAAATGGACAATGCACTTACTTTAGATGCCAGCCGGCAGATTTCCCTCTGTGCATCTCTCATATATAAGACTGAGTCTTTGATATGGTCTATGGTTAACAGGATCGTGTCTCTATCTAATGTGTCAATATTTTCTGACAGTTTATCTGACCACGCAGCGGCAGCACTGCACATCCATGCTGACGCAATAGCTGGCCTAAGTATAATGCCTGAGTGTGTGTATACAGACTTCAGGATCGCCTCCTGCTTTCTATCAGCAGGTTCCTTGAGGGCGGCCGTATCCGGAGACGGTAGTGCCACCTTTTTAGACAAACGTGTGAGCGCTTTATCCACCCTAGGAGGTGTTTCCCAACGTGACCTATCCTCTGGCGGGAAAGGGAACGCCATTAGTACCTTCTTAGGAATTACCAATTTTTTATCAGGGAAAGCCCACGCTTCTTCACACACTTCATTTAATTCATCTGATGGGGGAAAAACTACGGGTAGTTTTTTCTCCCCAAACATAATACCCTTTTTAGTGGTACCTGTATTTATATCAGAAATGTGTAACACCTCTTTCATTGCCTCAATCATGCAGTGAATGGCCTTAGTGGGCATCAGGTTAGACTCATCGTCGTCGACACTGGTGTCAGTATCAGTGTCGACATCTGCGGCTGCGATCTGAGGTAGCGGGCGTTTCAGAGCCCCTGATGACCTTTGCGACGCCTGGACAGGCACGAGCTGAGAAGTCGGCTGTCCCACATTTGGCATGTCGTCAAATTTCTTATGCAAGGAGTCTATACGTGCACTCATTTCTTTCCATAAGCTCATCCACTCAGGTGTCTGCCCCGCAGGGGGTGACATCCCTTCTAAAGGCATCTGCTCCGTCTCCACATCATTATCCTCATCAAACATGTCGACACCGCCGTACCGACACACCGCACACACACAGGGAATGCTCTACAGAGGACAGGACCCACAAAAGCCCTTTGGGGGGACAGAGTGAGAGTATGCCAGCACACCCCAGAGCGCTATATAATGCAGGGACTAACTGAATTATGTCCCCTATAGCTGCTTTTTCTATATAAATGTATACTGCGCCTAAATTTAGTGCCCCCTCCCTCTCTTTTTTACCCTTTTCTGTAGTGTAGACTGCAGGGGAGAGCCAGGGAGCTTCCTTCCGGCGGAGCTGTGAGGGAAAATGGCGCCAGTGTGCTGAAGGAGATAGCTCCGCCCCTTTTCCGCGGACTATTCTCCCGCTTTTTCCTATATTCTGGCAGGGGTATTTTCCACATATATAGCCTCTGGGGCTATATATTGTGGTATTTTTGCCAGCCAAGGTGATATTATTGCTTCTCAGGGCGCCCCCCCCCCCAGCGCCCTGCACCCTCAGTGACCGGAGTGTGAAGTGTGTGTGAGGAGCAATGGCGCACAGCTGCAGTGCTGTGCGCTACCTTGGTGAAGACTGATGTCTTCTGCCGCCGATTTTCCGGACCTCTTCTTGCTTCTGGCTCTGTAAGGGGGACGGCGGCGCTGCTCCGGGACCGAACACCAAGGACTGGGCCTGCGGTCGATCCCTCTGGAGCTAATGGTGTCCAGTAGCCTAAGAAGCCCAAGCTGGCTGCAAGCAGGCAGGTTCGCTTCTTCTCCCCTTAGTCCCTCGCTGCAGTGAGCCTGTTGCCAGCAGGTCTCACTGAAAATAAAAAACCTAATTTCTATACTTTCTTTCTAAAGGCTCAGGAGAGCCCCTAGTGTGCATCCAACCTCGGCCGGGCACAAAATCTAACTGAGGCTTGGAGGAGGGTCATAGTGGGAGGAGCCAGTGCACACCAGGTAGTCATAAATCTTTCTAGAGTGCCCAGCCTCCTTCGGAGCCCGCTATTCCCCATGGTCCTTACGGAGTTCCCAGCATCCACTAGGACGTCAGAGAAATAAAGAATACTCACCAGCCCCGTTCCTGTTTCCCGACTGCTGCTGTCCTCCGTCTCCGGCCACCGGCGCCGCTCCTCAGATCTATGGAAGAGACGTCATGACGTCTCTCCCATAGGAGCGCACAGACACTATAGGTCAATTATGGCGTCTATGGCTGTTCTAAACTGCTGTGTGGTGCGCAATGACGTCAGGCGCACAGCACGGCAGGCACCAGTAGCGGGGAAAGGTCCTCTCCGCGAAGGGAAACTAGATGCTACCTCACTGCGTGTCTAGTTTCCCTTCGCAGGCGCCCCGGGCAAAAATCCTGCTTGCCCGTGGCAAGAGCTGCTACTGATCGGGTCCCTTACTACAGGCTGGAGCAGCACACGTGGCAGGCTCAAGGACAGTGTCACCATCCCGCGAGACTCACTGGAGACGGACAACCTCCTCGTGACCACTGTTAATGAACAGCTCAGCCACCAGAGGGGTACTGCTCCAGTTGAAACAACTCTGTGTGTGGGGCCCTTAATGTGTGTGGGGCCCCCGGGACGACCACCGCTGTCACCCATCTCTTAAACTGGCCCTCCATAACAGCAACCATCCCAAGCTGTTCAGGAATAACTAGGGAAGTGGGGACCTGCCACAAAATAATGGGGGTCCCTCTCCCCGAGGTACTTAACCCCCACGGCTCTTCTCCGCACCCCCTGAGCTTTGGATATGGGGTTAATAGCAATTAGTTAAATACGATTGTTTTTTACGAGTGATGTAGATATCCCAGCAGGCCTGCCCCGGATCTGATGACACTTGTAGAATCACAAGTGCCAGCATGACCGGACATTAAGAGTCCACTGGCACTTGTAGAACATCTGTAAAAAAAACAAATACAACAGAAAAACATGACACGCACATCAGCTGCTAAAGTCCTTTAATAAATAAGCTGATGAGTAGTAATCATGTGCTGGTGACGGGCAGGCTCAGAACACAGGCTGTGCCAGCTCCCCTGTCTGTCATATATAATGCAACATCCAGACCCAGCGTTCGTAAGAGATGAGGAATGACATGGCAGCCAGAGATTCCGGCACTAACTCAGCCTCCGGTGCTGGAGAGACTACAGTTCCCAGCATGCCCAGGCAGTGAGATGCCAGGAAGTGACATCAGGGACCAGAACTCAGAAAGAGAAGGAGACATGCAGGAAAGTGCAGAGTATATGTCCTCATCCACAGCCATGCCGGCTGCCATTACCAGTGTATACATGTCTGCTGAGCCTGCACTGGGGTCGTTAGCGTAGACCAGCGCCATCCACCAATCAGTGTGCTCCTGTGACCGCACTGCGAATGGCTGTGTCTGAGAGGCGGGCAAAGGATGTGGTCTTGGCGCTCCAATGAGCAGAGCAGCTGAACAGTATCTCCTCTGTGGGGTCTATTTACTAAGCCTTGGAGAGAGAGAAAGTGGGGAGAGAAAAGTATCAGACAATCAGCTACTGTCATTTTCCAAACACAGCCCATACTTACCTACATTGTATTTCTTCTCTCCGGGAGAAGCCCGGAGAGGAGACGCTGCAGGTGTCTTCGGGGGGCGGGGGCAGACTGTGACATCACTAAGCCCCGCCCCCACATCGGGAAATACCGCGATTTGCGGGTCTGCGGGAAGGAGGCGGGGCTAAAATGCCGCGATTTGCGCCATTTTAAACCCCTTCTCCACCCGACGGACCCGCGAATGCGGGAGGTTATCTCTCCATCCTGCTCGCATCACTAGGGTGCGAGCAGGATGCGGGAGACCTGCCCACTCTTCTGGGGGTGCGAGGGGCTACCCCAAAAAACGGGAGCCTCCCGCAGCTTCCGGGAGAGTAGGTAAGTATGACACAGCCTGTAATATAGCTGTCAGGAGCTGATTGGCTGGTACTTTATCTCTCTCCAAGTTTTAGTAAATAGACCCTTTTGTCTCTCACCCGCCAGACACTTATATAGTAGTTTGCAGGGACATTGAGCTCTTGTTAGGGAGGGTGATCCCCCCGATCCCCTGGACCTTCCTCTGCATCCACCATTGGCTGCCAAGGTCACTGCTGCATGTTTGGGAGTCCTGGAGCCAGCTAGAGGAGCAGACACCATGCACACCACTTAGCTACCGGAGTTACTAGGGAAATGGAAATATAGAGACCCATAGAGACAATGACAGATGAGAGCATCACTCCCTACATACAGCCATCAGTCTCAGAGAAAGCTGCAGCACTGGCAGACAAGGCTGAAGGTTTGGTGTAGAAGGCTGCCAGACAGGGCTGCAAAATTACTAGATCTAGCTGCCAGGGGAGTACCAACCCCATAGGGTAACCAAAGACTAGCCTGCGCCGGGTCCTGTACAGTCAAGGAGAATTCATATCCGGGTCAGGGGGAGAGAGGGAGCTAGATACACAGCCAGGGGGAGAAATACAAGACACCAGAACAAAGGGAAGAAGAGATTTTCAGGCTCACACAGAGAGCCAGGCAGAGCAGATGCATCACTTACCATGGTGACACCTGGTGTGCCACAAAAGGGGGCAGGGCCTCATCGGAAGGGTGTGGCTTTGCGCCCCAAAACCCATTTTCATCACTCCAGGGGTCCACGAGATGCGGACTGCCACCGGAGACTGCTGTGGTTACAGTGCCGGCTTCTGCACTATGGCAGGAGCTGAGTGCAGCATGCATTGTTACAGCGCAGCACCTGGCACCGCCACAGGGCAGGAGCCAACGTTTTGGTGTCACCCGCCCCCCCCTTGTGATGCCACTGAGGCAGAGTCCATGGATAATCCAGTTGCCGTCTGTTTCTCTGGTATCTTTGCTGTTATTCCAAGTTCCTGCTACTGACAATGTTACATTACCCTTCACGTGGTTGCGCTTGAAATAACCTTTACATATTTATGGTTCTACCACGCTGCACCTAACAGACCTCATTTACACACTGCACCTAACAGACCTCATTTACACACTGCACCTAACAGACCTCATTTACACACTGCACCTAACAGACCTCATTTACACACTGCACCTAACAGACCTCATTTACACACTGCACCTAACAGACCTCATTTACACACTGCACATACAGGTCAGGTGACAGGCCCTAGGTTGCCAGGTATATATCCCTATAACTATGGGCAGTGGCTTACCTGCTGAGTCTGTGAGTGTGGTGGGCTAGTGCGCAGCGTTTCTCCTGATCACTAATAGTGGAGCTCCTGGTTCTAATCTCTGATCCTCCTCCTATTTGCTTTACATTTTTACTACTTTCCCTTTTTGCACATGACTGGTTGATGAATGGAAAAGTCTCCATCCTTCTCTAGATGTGGGATAGCACACTGGGTTAGGAGCCTGACTGCAATGCTGGAGTCTGTGGTTTGAATCCCAGGCTCTCCTCATTTTGCAGTATATTGGCCATTGCACTGGAGTCATAGATAACATTAAGAAACATTTCACTAATACTCTGTATCCTGAGATGGCTCAGTCACTATGTCAGTTCTCTGTGGTTCTGGGGTCACTGGTTCGAGTACCAAGACTTGAGCTTCTACTGTGCGGCTCCTATACAAACTGGTTCCTGTTAGTGTTTTTATTACTTTTTAATGAACTTCAAATAAAAAAAACCTGCGTATCTCCTTTGCCCTGTAGCTGCCCTCCCTACTGGCAATGACGGGGATGTCCTAGCTCAGATCTCTATCCTGGGGACACTCCTTACATGTTCTGATTGTGTGTTATGCACCATCAGGGCTGCTGGGAGGCATCCTCCACATGAGGCACCCAGCCACGAGGATTCACCATTGCTGTCAGGGTGGGGGGGGGGGGGCATGCAGGGTGAGTGCGGTGTGGGGGTGGGCATGCAGTGTGGAGGGGCATATAGGGAGCCTGCTTACAAGAAGCGGCGAGAGTATCGTCATCCAGCCGGGATCATTATCCAAGGTGCTAAAGGGAAGCCGTCACGGGATTCGAACCTGGGATCCCACCATCATTGCCAATATATGGAGTAGCTACTAGCCCACTGAGCTACGCAGGCTACGGAGAGATAGGCTTCCGTTCCTCAGTGTTATCATCTAGCCTAGTGCAAAATCCATAGAACTAAATGGAAACCGACATAGGACTCGAACCAAGGATCCCACCATCATTGCCAATATAGAAAGCAGCTATTAGCCCGCCGAGCTATGCAGCCAGTAGTAAGCTGGGTGTCTTTTTCTCAGTGTCATTAATTAGCCTAGTGCAAAATCCACAGAAATAAAGAGAAGGCTCCATGGTGCTTCAAAGTTCAAACCAGTGAAGCCACCGCCATCCCCATTGTAGGAGAAGCTAATAGCCCTCTAATACCCCTTTCACATCGCACTGAAAACCCGGTACCGACACGGCATATTGCCGTGTCGAAACGGGTCTGTGTGCGATGTGAAAGGTCATTTGTTGAGATAGCGGGTCGCCTGACCCGGTAATTAAACCCGGTAAAAAAGAAGGGTTCTTACTGGGTTGATTACCGGGTCAGGCGCAGTGTGAATGGGAGCCGATCCGATGCGAATCAGCTCCCATTCACAGCATAGGCAGAGGCGGTGCAGGAGATGAGCTCATCTCCCGGCGCCGCCTCCACCCCCGCCCCTGCTGCTGCTCCCTCCGCTGCCATGGCAACCAACACGGTATATTGCCGGGTCGGAAAGCCAGCAGAGGAGCGCAAATGCCGGATCCCACCCGGTAAGTTCACGTTTGTCTTACCGGGTAGGATCCAGCATTTGCTGTTTTCTCAGTGTTATCAACTAGCCTAGTGCAAAATCCACTGAACTAAACAGAAAACTACAGTGGGATTAGATCTGGTGAACAAGCCATCATTACCAGTAAAGAGATCAGCTACAAGCCCACTAAGCTACACAGGCTCCGTACACTGACCTCAGTGTCTTCTTCTCAGTGTTATCAACTAGCGCAGAGCTAAATCCACAGAGGTAAATAGAATCCTCCTTGGGGATATGAACTAGAGCACCCACCACCACCATCACCAGTAGAGAGCAGCTCCTACCACACGTAGGGCCTAATTCAGACCTGGTCGCTCGCTAGCGTTTTTTGCACCGCAGCGATCAGGTCAGAACTGCGTATGCACTGCAATGCGCAGGCGTGTCGCGCGGGTACAAAGCGGTTCGTTGCTCTGCGATGGGTTTGTGCGAAGAATCCATTCGCACAGCCGATCGCAAGGTGATTGACAGGAAGAGGGCGTTTGTGGGTGGCAACTGATCGTTTTCTGGGAGTGTTTGGAAAAACGCAGGCGTTCCCAAGCGTTTGCAGGGAGGGTGTCTGACGTCAATTCCGGTCCCAGACAGGCTGCAGTGATCGCAGCGGCTGAGTAAGTCCTGGGCTACTCAGAGACTGCACAAGATCTTTTTGTACCGCTCAGCTGCACATGCGATCACACACTTGCACAGCTAAAATACACTCCCCTATGGGCGGCGACTATGCAAACGCAGGACTGCAAAAAACAGCTAGCGAGCGATCAGGTCTGAATTACACCCCCCCTCCCCTTAACTACACAGCCTGCAGTAAGCCAGGCATCTATTTCTCAGTGTCATCAACTAGCCTAGTGCAACATTTGGAGCCTGCACCCGGGTTATGTAGCCGGGAGACTTTCATCATCCAGCAAGGTGCAACATGGAGAATTAAACCCCCCCCATCACTCGCCGCGCAGCTAACAACTACACTCTTCTACCTGTTTATTTTAGGTCTTGTTTTGTCATTAGAACAATCTATTGTACTATGGGGTGACCTTTGACAGGTGCTGCACCTATATCCAGGTGCATGAAACACGTCAGTGTACCCACAGGTGCCCCCAGCCCCTCTCACTGCTTCTATCTCTTCCCCAGACACACAAGAGCCTCGTATCTCAGCAGCAGTGATGGCAGATGGCGGCCTAGTAATGGAATCAGTAGTATTTATCATTATGTATGATACATGTGTGTCCTGTATTGAGCATATGAGGGTACACACATTCAGCAGTTGTGTGTAACCGGGAACTTATCCAGAACTGTTCCCTGCTCAGGTGTCTACAAACCTTCTGCGGTGCAGAAACACAGCGGACGCAGGAAGACGCGGAAGAGCTCGGGGAAAGGTGCAGCTCAGTGGTTCCCAAACTTTCTTGAATCGCGGCACCGTAGAGTATCAGCATTTTTTTCACAGCACCCTCAGGATGAAGTTTTTATTGATACATTTTGAAAAAACATGATTAAATGAAGTAAATGCCTCTCTGTCATCTTAGGGTCAGTTATGTGGTAGCGTACGTAACGTTTCTGCTTCTGATTGTCCCCATGGGTTATGACTGGCAGCCACTAGCACTGGTTTTGCCTCTAGCTTTGACCATAAATAATTGGACTTGGTCCAGACCACCAACCAGGCACCGTTTGGAAAGCACTGGGGTAGAACCAGGTGATGACCCGGACAGAAGACGGGAGATGCAGCATTACCTGTTACTGAGGAGGTGAGTGAGACCCTGCTGGGAAGGGATTGCTGCCTGGGAATTCCTGTGCTGTTGCTCCTGGCAACAAGACACCGGGTTCGGTCCACCAGTCATCTCTAGTATGAACATGTTGGCTATGTGGCAATGTAGAAGTGAATCGGGGAAGAGTAAAGACACTCAGATATGTGGATCATCACCTATAATTGGTGTCTGGTGCAGGTGTGGGGTCACTTACCCGGAAACCAGTGGTGACTGTACACATGATCGCGGTGCGCCAGCGGCACTTTCTGCGGTCACTGTGAGGAGCGCTGGTAATAACTGGCTGCCAGGGACAGCGGGGGTCTGTTCTGTGTGCTGTACAGGTGTCAGGACTGGATCCCACAGCACACAATGGGTGTGAGCCCTGAGCGCCCCTCCCCCCTGAGTCAGTGACGTGGTACAGTCCAGACGTGACCAACTCACTGGGGGGAGATGTATCAAGACTTGGAGAGAGATAAAGTGAAGTCACTCAAAGCAACCAATCAGCTCTAACTGTCATTTATCCAGCACAAATGACAGAACCTGATTGGTAGCTTTGGGCAACTTCTCCATTTTAAAGCATGAACCAAAGGGAGACAGAGCTTATATCAAAATACTAAAACATCAAATACTGATATGGCGCAATAAGTCATCACACAATAATACTGAGAAGAATATATATACTGTATTTATATATATATATATATATATATATATACACAATTACTTTAATATCTATATATCAAGTCAATAAGAACACCTAAAAAGATTCCACATCAATTAACTGTTAGCCCTCATTAGTAAAGCACACTGTGAATTAATAAGTCAAGTGCCTATAAGAGGAGTCACATAAAAGTCCACAACACATATATAAACATGTGAATGGACAAATCCTCCCTGTGGAACTACAAGTCCCAGAGTATGCTTACACTTCAGCAGTTAGTGCAGAGCTGATATATGAGCCAGGCAATCCAGGTAAATGCTGCTGCTTATGGCCAGACAGGGGGCAGGTATACACCCGAGACAGCTTGTAGCGGTATTTGCATAAAGCTGCAGATGCAACACCGGCACAAAACGCAGACACGGACAATGGGGGTCATTCCGAGTTGATCGCTAGCTGCATTTGTTCGCAGCACAGTGATCCGGCTAAAGAAACGGCAGTTCTGCGCATGCGTATGCGGCACAATGTGCACGCGCGACGTACGGGCACAACGAATGATGTAGTTTCACACAAGGTCTAGCGAAGCATTTCAGTCGCACAGGCAGCCGCAGAGTGATTGACAGGAAGTGGGCGTTTCTGGGTGGCAACTGACTGTTTTCAGGGAGTGTTTGGAAAAAAGCAGGCGTGGCTGGGCAAACGATGGGCGGGTTTGTGACGTCAAAACAGGAACTGAATAGTCTGAAGTGATCGCAAGCGCTGAGTAGGTCTGGAGCTGCTCTGAAACTACACAAAATAATTTTGCAGCCGCTCTGCGATCCTTTCGTTCGCACTTCTGCTAAGCTAAAATACACTCCCAGTGGGAGGCGGCATAGCGTTTGCACGGCTGCTAAAAACAGCTAGCGAGAGAACAACTCGGAATGACCCCCATTATATCTAGTTCTGGTCACTTCAGACTCCTCCCACACATTAGGCCACGCCTCCCACTAATGGCTATTAAGTTATGCTAATATTCCTCTGCATGTCAGTAGCTTCGGCATTTCCTGTTAAGCCACGTCCCTTCATTTTGGGCATGCAGCTGTCCCTAATGCAGCTAAGAAACAATTGGGCTGTACACTGTATACAGCTGGTCGGGGCATCCTCAGACACTCCGATCAGCGCTGTACTTACCGATGCTGCCGGCCCCTCCCCCTCTGCTCAACATAATGACATCATCATTGTCCACGACATCATCACGCAGAGCACTCAGGGGGCAGGATGGTGCTGGGTGTTACAGCTCTGGCTGAAGCTATCTACCAATAAATAAAAGGGAATGAAGCACTGCCCATCCATAGTATACATTTATATGGGTGTAGTATGTTATGCCGGCGGTTGGTTATATAACACATTTATTACAATACATACATAGAATATACACAATACACTCAGCCGGTGTTTAAATTATTTAAAAAAAAACATTTTCCTAAAATTCCATCTCACTAATTAGCCACTTAACGAGCCAGTGTGTAGTCACATTAATATCGTGCAAGCTTGCAATGTCTATTTGCTAACAATGTATTCCGCAGCCAGATACAGTTTACCTGTTGCTGAGTATAGTTCTCCGTCACCGGCTCAGTGCGGCCTGTATTAGTAAACCAAGCAGACAAATTCTCTCCACTGCCCACACACCAGAGATCAGATGATTGTATTGCTATTGTCAGACATATCTTATCTCACCAGTGCTTTCCGCATGGTATCGGTAGCGGGAAAGAATCTTATTTAGGCAGTTTTCCATAATTATCACCAGCAGACTTTACGCGTTTCTCCGCCTGAGCGGCATCCTCAGAAGAATAAGAGTGCGTGTAACCATACCACCACCCTGAGAAATGACAAGGGGCCGCAGTAGGGATCAGTAAGTGAATCCATCCGCCACCACAGATCTTAGGTCTTGTTTTTAGGGGCCTGTTCATTATCAGTTAAGTCCATTTGTTTACTAAATTATCATGTTCAATTGTAATTTCTACTCCTGTCACACCGCCACTTCACCCCAGGTTACTGCCAGGTCGCGGCTCAGTGTGATAGGGCCCCTGAAAAATAACCGGGGTTCAGTGACCCAGGAATCCAACCTGTGTAGCCTACGGGTTGGTCTGAGAAGGACAATGTGAATGGGTAAGTCCCAGTCAAATCCTAAGGAGCGTTGGCAGAGCAATAAGCCAGGTGCAGCCTGCTGTGTGAACGGGTTCCAAGCCGCTGTGACGTGACTTAACTCCTTCAGTGGCAAGTTTTTTAATTTAAAAACACCCCCTGGGGGGGGTGTTTTTAAATTAAAGTGGGAGGGGTGGAATGTGCGGGGGGGGGGGGGGGGGCGATTGATTAGGGCTGGGCGAGTTAAATCGCCTGACGATCGCCCACAGGGATCGCCGGCCCAGCGCTGATTCCCGTCCGCCTTGCGGCACCCGGGAATCAGCATAATGCATTTTACTGCTAAGCCCGACCCCCGGCCAACAGGAGTCCGGGGGGGCTGCTAAACTCCATAATGGAGTATACTGATTCCCGGGCGCCGTGCACACTGCATGGCTGTCCCTGGGACATCAGTCAGTAGTATGCCCGGAAATCGCTGGTAAGCCTGGAAGATTTCCGGGCATGCCACTGAAGAGGTATAAAGCCATGTTCGGTGACCTGGTCTGGACCCGGGATTGCGGTGTGAAAGCGGTATACGGTATGTAACAGCCCATTCAGTAAGTAAGTTATGGAGGAGAAATCGCTGATATGTCCTGGTTACATTAGTCTCCCGATAGTTTCCTCCGTCCCCCTTCCAACTCAATCATGCCCCTTATATGCTGGTTACCCGCACATTCTACATAGCGGCACCCACACTGGTGACACGTTTCCCATTGACTTGATTCCACCTACTAAAAATTTGCCCTCACCTACCGGAATCAGTATGATTTACCGACGGTCTGGATGCCGGCCGACAGTATACAGACAATGGCATTCCGGCCGTCAGTATGCCCGCAGCGGGGCTGTCGTGGACACCCATAAGTGGAATAGCCCCTGTTAGCCAGGATTCCGGCTGGCGGCATCGTCAGCAGTCAGGATTACGGCGTCGGTATCTGACCGCTGGGATCCCGACTGCCGGTAATTTAGCTGCATCCCCACCTACCACATGAACATATTCTAGGGCCACTTTAAACTCCCAATCCGCCCCTGTATAAAGGGATTGTATAATCACTCTATTACCTAATAATGTCATCAACTTTGACTCCCAATATATTACTCTGTAATACTTCACCACCTCCCCCCCACACACACACACACAAACACATCTTACCAACCTACCACCCAAACCCACCACCCACCTCCCCCCACACAATAACATACGCATCTTACAACCCTACCACCCAACCCCACCACCCACCTCACCCCACACACACACATACGCATCTTACAACCCTACCACCCAACCCCACCACCCACCTCCCCTCACACAATAACATACGCATTTTACAACCCTACCACCAAACCCCACCACCCACCTCCCCCCCACACACACACATACGCATCTTACAACCCTACCACCCAACCCCACCACCCACCTCCCCCCCACACACACACATACGCATCTTACAACCCTACCACCCAACCCCACCACCCACCTCACCCCACACACACACATACGCATCTTACCACCCTACCACCCAACCCCACCACCCACCTTCCCCCCACACACACACATACGCATCTTACCACCCTACCACCCAACCCCACCACCCACCTCCCCCCACACACAAACATATACGCATCTTACCACCCTGCCACCCAACCCACCTCCCCCCCACACACACACATACGCATCTTACCACCCTACCACCCAACCCCACCACCCACCTCCCCCCACACACACATACGCATCTTACCACCCTACCACCCAACCCCACCACCCACCTCCCCCCACACACACACATAAGCATCTTACCACCCTACCACCCAACCCCACCACCCACCTTCCCCCCCCACACACACATACGCATCTTACCACCCTACCACCCAACCCCACCACCCACCTCCCCCCACACAAACACATACACATCTTACCACCCTACCACCCAACCCCACCACCCACCTCCCCCCACACACACACATAAGCATCTTACCACCCTACCACCCAACCCCACCACCCACCTCCCCCCACACAAACACATACACATCTTACCACCCTACCCCACCACCCACCTCCCTCCACACACACACATACGCATCTTACCACCCTACCACCCAACGCCACCACCCACCTCCCCCCACACACAGACACATACACATCTTACAACCCTACCACCCAACCCCACCACCCACCTCACCCCACACACACACACATACGCATCTTACCACCCTACCACCCAACCCCACCACCCACCTCCCCCCCACACACACACACATACGCATCTTACCACCCTACCACCCAACCCCACCACCCACCTCACCCCACACACACACACATACGCATCTTACCACCCTACCACCCAACCCCACCACCCACCTCCCCCCCACACACACACATACGCATCTTACCACCCTACCACCCAACCCCACCACCCACCTCCCCACACACACACACATACGCATCTTACAACCCTACCACCCAACCTCGCCACCACCCCACACACACACACACATACGCATCTTACAACCCTACCACCCAACCCTACCACCCGCACCCCCACCATAACAACAGTATTATTAAAAACAGATGAAACAACCTTGCTTCTGTAAGGGATGATATTATTATGTAACTCAAAAACAGTTTGTTCGATACAGAAAATGCCACAAAAAAATTCAAATAGTTAAAAAGTATATACATGATACTGTACATATACAGTGATATCCATAGAGATATTTGTACCCATACATTTTCCCTCTAAGTGAAGATCAGGTACATCTTGCTGAATCTCAGGGCCTCGTTGGGCCTCCACGTTGGCCAAGACACTGAAGACGCCCAGCTAGTATTTTTGGATGGACTGTACCAATCACCGTTCAGATTTGCTGACCCGCAGTTGTTATACCACCAGCCAACTCTGTAAAAGTCACTGCAGCTTACAAACATCATGTCATCGAAACGACAATTTGGATGACAGCCGTCATGAGGTTGGTCCTGAGTGCTGAAATAGCTGCCGTGCTGATTGGTCCCATCGGTTCCGATATCGCCACGGAAGCCGTCTCCTGCAATGTGAGGAATGTAACGTTATTCTTGTGATGGATAATAATTATTATGATCTTAGGGGAATTGTCCTCCTTTGTCAAATCTCTCCCCTTTCCACATATTGTTGCATTGTCTCAATTCCCCGTTTTATGCATGATAACACCTTATTTGCTTTCGTTGCTACACTTTGACATTGCGTACTGCTGCTAAGTGTATTATCGATAAGCACCCCCAAATCCTTTAAAATTTCGGGTATCCCTACATTTTCCCCATTTAATTTATAGATTGCTTGATTGCTCTTAGGGGGTAATTCTGAGTTGATCGCAGCAGGAATTTTGTTAGCAGTTGGACAAAACCATGTGCACTGCAGGGGAGGCAGATGTAACATGTGCAGAGAGAGTTAGATTTGGGTGTGGTGTGTTCAATCTGCAATCTAAATTGCAGTGTAAAAATAAAGCAGCCAGTATTTACCCTGCACAGAAACAAAATAACCCACCCAAATCTAACTCTCTCTGCAAATGTTATATCTGCCTCCCCTGCAGTGCACATGGTTTTGCCCAACTGCTAAGAAATTTCCTGCTGCGATCAACTTGGAATTACCCCCTTAGTCCCAAAGTGCATAACTTTACATTTGTCTGTATTGAACCTCATTCTCCATTTATCTGCCCAGACCTGAAATCTAGATAAGCCGTTCCGCAGAGACTCAACATGCTTGTCTGAATGAATTACTCTACACAGTTTAGTGTCATCTGCAAAAATTGACACAGTGCTTTCTAGGCCCACTCCCAGGTCATTAATGAATATGTTAAACAGCAATGGCCCGAGTACTGAACCCTGCGGTATTCCACTAAGCACTGAGGCCCATTCAGAGAACATCCCATTAATCACCACTCGCTGTTCCCTATTGTACAGCCAATTACTCACCCGAGTACAAATAGTGTTTCCTACCCCAAGCTCTCTTAATTTGAAAATTAGTCTCTTATGTGGGACTTTGTCAAAGGCCTTAGCAAAGTCCAAAAAGACCACATCCACTGCTTTACCCTGATCAATATTATCGCTCACTTTCTCGTAGAAGCTAATTAAGTTAGTTTGACATGACCTGTCCCTCACAAAACCATGCTAATAACTATTAATAACCTTGGAGGTATCCAAGTACTTTTGTATGCTATCCCTTATTATACCTTCCAGTATTTTCCCCACTCTAGATGTCAAACTTACCGGTCTATGGTTACCGGGATGAGTTTTAATTCCCTTTTTAAATATTGAGATTACCTCTGCTATACGCCAGTCCTTCGGTATCATTCCTGATGTAATTGACTCAGAGAAAATAAAATATATGGATCTTGCTAGCTCAGAGTTAAGCTCCATAAGAACCCTGGGGTGAAGTCCATCCGGCCCAGGCGATTTATGTATCTTAATGTTACTTAGTTTCTCCTGGACTGCTTCCTCATTTAACCAAGTACTTAGCAACAGGTGGTTATCATAGCAGGAATAAGGGTAACTCACTGGCCACTTACCTGCTGTGCCCGAGTAGCTTCCTGCTGAGAGCTGGTAAAAGTCTTTTGCATCCCCAACACTGAAGGGACTGTACTCTGCATAAGCTTCATCGTCAACATAGTCCCCAATACTGATGTGCAGCGTGCAGGGTCTGTGCTCCTGATGCGTCAGGCGATAGACGTGCTTGAGTCCCAGCCAGTGTTCACCTTCAGCAACAACACAGAAATCAAATAAATTAGGGCAGAGCCGTAATTAGACATTGTGGTGCCCTGGGCCAGATAAAGTATTGGTGCCCCCGCATTTATTTATCAAACAGGGACATAAGGAGAGTCCTGGCCCCCAGTGCTATGATGCCCCTTGACACATGATACTGTATATATACATTTACAGAACACCTATACTTACAGACAGCCGGCCTTAGGTATAGGCGAACTAGGCAAATGCCTAGGGCATTTGGTATGCTTAGGGGCACCAGCAGCTTCTGCTGATTAAAATGGTATGCAGCATGCCTATATTCTGTGTGTGACTGCAGCTGTATCTGCATACGAAATGCTATGTTGCAGTGTATTCCTGGAAATCACTGTAATGTAGCATTTCGTATGCAGATACAGATACAGCCGCAGTCGCACACAGAATATAGGCATGCTGCATATCATTTTATCAGCAGAAGCTGCTTGTGCGTCCTAGCCACATAGCAATGCAGATAAGATGCATTTTCATAAACAAAAGGCGCCCGACGTTAGCAGAGCTGCCAGCTGACTCATGCCAGGCATTTCCTGCAGAACTAGCGGTGGTGCTAGGGGGCACCAGCCAAAATCTTGCCTAGGGCATCATATTGGTTAGGGCCGGCTCTGCTTACAGATCACTCCCAAGAAAATGGATTTGGACACCAACCCTCTTATACCATCGCTCTTTGTGATGCTTGTCGCTGGGCCAAAAGCGTAGCGAGCACAGCGAACCCACGAGGGGACTTGCTGATTCGCAGCCAGGATTCCGGCTTACAGGACGCCGCTGTTGGTATACTGACAGAGAAGCTGCATATATTAACAGGCGGCCCAGCTGCCAAGCACAGCTGGGACCGAGGTTCACCATGGCGGCCCAGAGTTCCGGTTGCCAGGCAACCCCTGTGATCAGCAACCCCCACGGCTAGTATGACACGGCGTCCTGGTCGTCTGGTAACAGCTAGGACCTGCTACAACATCTCATAACACATTATCCGTTATTGTAAATCACACATTTTTTGGCAGACACACCTTCTTTTATTTAAAGCACACATGTCAAATTACCGTGAGGGGGAGATGGGGGGCGGCCAGGTGATGCCGGGGATTAAAGAGAAGGAAGTGGTGAGAATGATTAAAACAGAAAATTGACAGATGCTGCAGAACAGCGCCCCCTGCCTTGCAGTGCCCTGTGCGGTGGCACATGTCACATGACTCTCAATAAGGGATGCAATCACTATCGAGGGATGGTAGTTTCAGCCTTCCCCTTGTGTACTAGCGTGTAACCAGAATGTACAAGCCCTAAGACGCCCACTTTCACTGCCCATTCACGGTGTAACTCTGCCGGTGGCTCTGGATGTGCCACAACTGACGCATCATTGACACTGCCCTATGGCGGGTGTAGTTCCTCCGTCGGAACATGGTCTCTGTGTAAGCAGCTATGCGTCTGAGAATGCAGACGCTGTCACGGACAAGCCCCCAACACTCGGAGGGGTTTGTGCACATGCATGATAACGAGACATAACCATTGGCATTGCATGCGGCTCTGAATCGGGCCATTATGACTGTACTCTCGGTACACTTAATCAGTAATGTCCTATAAAGGTGGCATCACAAGCCATTTACCCTCAAGCCTTCCAAATCCATTTTCATAGTCATCCCACATCTTCTCAAAGGTCAACCCGTCCTCTCCATTGTGTTTCTGCATCATGGTCCAACCACCGGTCGCTGTCATTTCACAGAACACCTGCAGGGGGAGCAGAATACTATTCTAGTTTTATTTCATTCACTGCAATTACTTGAAACAACTCCATATATTTCAGATTTTTGCGAATAGATTTTGGATTTCCTGTAAACCATTTGGGTAAACTGTAATACAGATACTGCTACTTATCTGCAATTCAGATTATTCTCCACAACAATGGAAATGAACATATAAACTTAGACATACGGCTGCCGTTAGAAGATTATGACAAAAAAAAAAAATATATATATATACATTTGCATTAAATGGTCCATGCAGCAAAGATTGCACATATAATATTTTTTATGAATCTCAGTACAACTCCTTTCAAGTCTAAGGAGGAGAAGCGGTTCCGATGTTATTTTATAAACTACGCCCCAGTTCCGACCTGTCTAACAGGCACAACAAACTGCAATAAATCAAAAAGATTACCACTCTGTACCCTTGTAACCTGTAATAATAGGATTTACCAGTAGCTAGGAACTGCAGACGTTATTATAGAGGATTGATCAGTACTATGACTGCATTACAGGCATATTAAATATGCTGTTTAGAAGGACTCTCCTTTATTAAAGGCATGACCAGATTAACTATAGGGCAGACAGAGCTCTAGCTCCAGGCCTCTACATAAATACAGGCCCATTATCATGTGTTTTCTAGTTTTCTCACAAAATTCTGCAATTATTCTATTTTTATGTATTTATGGAGACAATGGGTGATAGAGCAGGTGTTATACACGCCCACGCAGATCTGGCCACGCTCACGCAGATCTGGCCACGCCCACGCAGTACTGCTCACAGCTCCTCCGCTTCTCAGGATAAGCCCTTAAACATTTTCAGCTCCAGGCCCATGTGACCCTTAATCCGGCCCTGATTAAACGGTGTCTATTTATGCATTCAGCACGATTGGAAGTGTTATCTGGATGAAGCTGCTGATTCTGTGATAAATGCAGCAGGTTGAATGTTGGTGTAATGGGTCCTACACCCGGGATCCGGTCTGAAGATCGACACTGTCTAGGTCGACCACTATAGGTCGACAGTCACTAGGTCGACATGGATGGAAGGTCGACAGGGTTTCTAGGTCGACAGGTCTAAAGGTCGACATGAGTTTTTAAAAAAAAAAATCTTTTTTTGAATTTTTTCATACTTAACGATCCACGTGGACTACGATTGGAACGGTAATCTGTGCCCAGCTAAGCGGTAGCGGAGCGAAGGCACCATGCCCGAAGCATGCGAGTGAAGCGAGCCATGCGAGGGGACGCGGTGCACTAATTTGGGATCCCGGTCACTCTACAAAGAAAACGACACCAAAAAAAAATCCTCATGTCGACCTTTAGACCTGTCGACCTAGCACATGTCAACCTAGAAACCCTGTCGACCTTCCATCCATGTCGACCTAGTGACTGTCGACCTATAGTGGTCGACCTAAACATTGTTGACCTAGATACTGTCGATTTGATGAACCACACCCCTACACACTGATTGATTTGTGCAATATGCAAGATGAACGATTTGAAAGATGAACTATTTTTTATGAACGATTTTTTTGCATACACACTGAACGATGTCTATGGCCAATTTGGACGATATGACATTACGTACATCGACATCGTCCATGTTTAAACGATGATCGATCAACGATGAACGTTTGTGGGGACGCGCATCCTTCATCGTTGTTGCATACACACTGAAAGATATGAACGATTTATCGTTAATTTTTGAACGATATCTTTCCTATCTTTCAAAGATATCGCCATCACTGTTTCAATTTGCTTAAAAGATTCATTTGGATACATTAGTTTTTAAGCAACATTATTATCTGTCTGTGCAGAGATTTGAACTTGAAAGGATTTGTACTGAGTTAAGGAAAAGACATATGTGCAGTATTTGCTGCATGGGCCATTTAATAGCAAATGTATATTTTTAATATTTTTATAATTGGTTTAATAATCTAACACAGGGCGTGTTTTATATGTGTAAACATTATGTGTATTGTTAATAAATGTTCTAGTTCGTCAGACAGCTCTTCAAATGGTTCTTATCTTTGGGGGGGAAGGGGGGGTAGGGGATTCACTACCCCATCAATTGACGCTGCAGTCTCTCAGACTCAGGGGAGGGGGGGTTCTTCTTACCACCTGATTGCTTTCTACTTTCTTCTTATCCAGCAAGACTTAATTATTCTCCAGATACTTGCTCCTATACATACGCACATTTGGGTATACTGTATTGTATGTGTTACGTGTGCCGTCTGCAGCTCTTTTCTGTCAGTGTAATTGCAGCTGTCTGCTGTATTGCTGCAGCAGCACACCTGTTGGGAGATGCCTTGTTACCTTACCCCAGCATGTGGGTTCTTGTTAGTCAGGAGCCTGGTGGATGTGCAGCAGCACAGTTGCATTTAGTTAGTAATTAAAGGGGGCTTGTCTGTACTGAACCTTGTCATTGGTTAGTGCTCTCTTTATATTCCCAGTCTGCCCATAATTCCATACTGGTCATAGAATTGGGTTGCTGCGTGAGCCTTTGGTCCTCAGTATCAGGTCCCAGTCCTGTTGGAACACTGCTTCTTAGCTATAGTTCTGCAGAATCCTTCTTTGTCCCTGCAATCAGTCTGTTTATGTGAGTGCATTGTGTGGTTCTTGTGAGAGACTGTTCGTTCCATTCCTCTACAGTCTCTCCCTCAGGCCTCTCACCGTGTACATAGTCTCAGCTCTATCAGTCTGTCCTCAGACCAATCCCTTGTCAGTCTGTTCTTGTCTATCTTCTACACTGCTCCTTTGTGTTGGTACTGTGGTTGCCAGGAGTAACATCCACTGGCCTGGAGCATTCTGTGTTGGTATGTCTGTTCTGCTTTGCCTCTTTGTATTCAATTGTTATACACTTCTGTGGTTGTCTGTAGCAACTACTGTGGGTTTGGCACATTGCTGGTCATTTATGTACCAGTTGATATGTGTCTTATCCAGTCCTGATCCCACTGTTATACTCCTGCTATTTACCAGTAACTGCCAGTCCAGCTTCATCTAGTCCTTGTCTAGTGTGTGCCAGTCTGTCCAGCTTTAACCCACTCCATGCCATGTGGGTGTCAACCCCAGCTTATTTCCTTGCACTTGCCCAGCCTCCTATAGTTTCCTTATCCATACGTCAGGATATCAGATCCCACCAGACCAGCAAACAGCCACCACCCATCCCTTGCCACCCCTCCCCTTCCCTCTTACCAACTCTGACATCTTTCTCCCATGTATCTGGTAAGGAAGTCATGGCCCTCATCTGTTCCTCCCCCCCCCCCCCCCCCCCACTTGACCCTATCCCTTCCCACCTCCTCCGCTACCTCTCCTTCTGCCTGTTCCCATCTTGCCCACCTTCTCAATCTCTCCCTCTCATCAGGCACTGTCCCTTCTGCCTTCAAGCATGCTCTTGTCTCCCATATTCTTAAAAAAACCTACCCTTGATCCAAACACTCTCTCCAACTATCGACCCATCTCTCTCCTCCCGTTTGCCTCCAAACTTCTTGAGCGTATTGTCTATAACCGCCTCACTGCCTTTCTTTCCTCTCACTGCTTGACCCATTCCAGTCTGGTTTCCGTTCTCTCCACTCCACTGAAACTGCCCTCACAATCTGCAATGACCTCCATGCAGCCAAATCTAAGGGCCACTACTCTCTGCTTATTATTCTTGACCTCCCTGCTGCTTTTGACACTGTGGGACCACCCTCTCCTTCTGCAAATCCTTCACTCTCTTGGTCTGCGTGATACTGCCCTCTCCTGGCTGTCCTCCTATTTCTCTGATTGTTCCTTCTTTCTCCTCTCATGATGCTACCCCCCCCACACACACACACACACACACACACTTCCACTAACTGTAGGTGTCCCCCAAGGCTCTGTTCTTGGTCCTCTCCTTTTCTTTCTATACGTCCTCTTTAGGTGAACTCATTAGTTCTTTTAACTTCCAATACCACCTCTATGCTGATGACACTCAAATCTACCTCTCCTCCCCTGATCTCTCCACGGCTCTCCTCACTCGTACCTCCAACTGTCTTTCTGCTGTCTCTTCCTGGATGTCCCAGCGCTTTCTTAAACTCAACATGTCTAAGACTGAGCTGATCCTCTTTCCACCCTCCCGCATAACCTCACCTCCCACAAACTCATTATCCATTGATGGCACTACTATCTCCTCTAGCTCCCAAGTACGCTGTCTTGGTGTAATCCTTGACTCCTCCCTCTCCTTCAAACCACACATTCAGCACCTCACAAAACTGTCATTTTCATCTCAAAAACATTTCCAGGATCAGACCTTTTCTCACCCAGGATGCCACGAAGATCATTATTCACTCACTGATTATTTCCAGACTGGACTACTGTAATCTCCTCCTAACTGGCCTCCCTGACAATTACCTCTCTATTCCAATCTATCCTCAATGCTGCTGCCCAGCTCATCTTCCTAAACCAAACGCACTACGTCCACCCCCCCTCTCCTACAAGCCCTTCACTGGCTTCCCTTCCCTTTCAGAATCCAATTCAAACTTCTCACACTTACAAAGCCCTCACCCACTCCTCTCCCAGTTACATCTCTGACCTTATCTCCCTTTACTCTCCCGCCCATCCTCTTCGCTCTGCTAATGCACGCCGACTCTCCTGTCTTCTGATTACTTCCTACCACTCCGATCTCCAAGATTTTTCACATGCTGCTCCCTTACTCTGGAATTTTCTACCTCTCCCCCTCACTCTCCACCTCTCTACAAAACTTCAAACAGGCTCTTAAGACCCATTTCTTTACCAAACCTAGCCAAATCTCAACCTAACCCTCTGTTCCATGCTATGTACCCCGTCTGTGTCACCCCTGTCTGTCTACCCCTCACCTTAGAATGTAAGCTCTCACGAGTAGGGCCCTCTTCCCTCATGTGCTTATCCTTTTCTTACTTTAACAATCCTCAACTGCACCAAATCCCGCAGTTTTTGGCCACCTGGAACTTATCTCTGTCGTTTACTGGTGTAGTTATGCTTAGTTACTCTGTACTTGTCCTATATTGTCTTCAACTGTAAGTCACTGTCTTCCTGTTTTGATTATGTGCATATGTACTCTGTAATTGGGTGCTGTGGAACCCTTGTGCCATATAAAGGCTAATAATAATAATAAATCTACATTAAGACCTGGGGGCATCTGAGTACTGGGTGGACTTAATCCACCTGGGAAAGGCGGCTGCTAAAGGTGAAACTTTAGTACATAGGAGACTTGAGAATTGCTGGGCTGGTGCAACACTCCATCCAGATACATTCACCGGATCATTTCTATCAATACTCCATCCAGATACAATCCCTGGATCATTTCTATCAACACTCCATCCAGATACATTCCCCGGATCAATTCTATCAACACTCCATCCAGATACATTCCCCGGATCATTTCTATCAACACTCCATCCAGATACATTCCCCGGATCATTTCTATCAACACTCCATCCAGATACATTCCCCGGATCATTTCTATCAACACTCCATCCGGATACATTCCCCGGATCATTTCTATCAACACTCCATCCAGATACCATTCCCCGGATCATTTCTATCAACACACCATCCAGATACATTCCCCGGATCATTTCTATCAACACTCCATCCAGATACATTCCCCCGGATCATTTCTATCCACACTCCATCCAGATACATTCCCTGGATCATTTCTATCAACACACCATCCAGATACATTCCCCGGATCATTTCTATCAACACTCCATCCAGATACATTCCCCCGGATCATTTCTATCAACACACCATCCAGATACATTCCCCGGATCATTTCTATCAACACTCCATCCAGATACATTCCCAGGATCATTTCTATCCACACTCCATCCAGATACATTCCCCGGATCATTTCTATCAACACTCCATCCAGACACATTCCCCGGATCATTTCTATCAACACTCCATCCAGATACATTCCCCGAGTCATTTGTATCCACACTCCATCCAGATACATTCCCCGGATCATTTCTATCAACACTCCATCCAGATACATTCCCCGGATCATTTCTATCAACACTCCATCCAGATACATTCCCCGTATCATTTCTATCAACACTCCATCCGGATACATTCCCCCGGATCATTTCTATCAACACTCCATCCGGATACATTCCCCCGGCCCATTTCTATCAACACTCCATCCGGATACATTCCCCGGATCATTTCTATAAACACTCCATCCGGATACATTCCCCGGATCATTTCTATCAACACTCCATCCGGATACATTCCCGGATCATTTCTATCAACACTCCATCCAGATACATTCCCCAGATCATTTCTATCCACACTCTGTACTGATATACTCCCCAGATCGTAACAATATGTATGTGTGGGTGTATACATTATTTTAACCATTTAGCGTAACATTACTTTTATTCTTAGACATGGTCCTCGCAGAGGTTCCGTGGATTCTCACCTGGAAAGAGGCATCAGCTCCTTCTGGTTTTACAGTATAGATTCCACTGGTTGAGGCCGTATTTCTTCCCCAGATATCTGAACAGTCGTATCCTACGGCACAAGGTAACAGTATTTATCCCGACTGTGGATTTATTCCAGGTGAGTACAGGATCATAGCTGTGTCCCAACTAATCATCCGGCTCACACCCACTCGTCTGCCCCACACCCACTCATCTGGGCAACACCACTCGTCTGGCTCTTAAGCCCCATACACACTAGATGAGAAAGTAAAACATCTCACTCAGAAGGGCTGATCGAAACGAGATCTTTTACAATCTCGTCCGTGTGTACACTCAATGTCGTTTATGTACATGTTCAGACCAGAGAGGCGGTCGTTAACGATGCACAGGAGTGAGCATCGTTAACGACCCCCTCTCTCATCTGAACATGTACAGATGAGGGAGTCCTTAACGACAGCCATGCTGCAGATGCAGCATGGGTGTCATTCCCCCCGCTGTCGCTCACTTCCCCGCCGACACTTGCCGATGTCGGCACCCCGCCGCCGCCAATATTGGTGTCGGCTGGGATTGTGTAGTGTTTACTGGGCTTTTAGAACATGGACAGACCTGCACAGTGGAGCAGAGGGGGAGCCTGATTTGGGGGGGGGGAAGGTGAGTCATCATGCTTCCCTTAATCTAGATAGAAATATAATGGTTTTATGAGATATTTACAAATAGGGATTACTATTAAACTGATGACATTACCTTGCTCCTTCTGTATTCCCTTAGTCTGTAGATTGAAAAATATGTTATTATTCTAGTAACATGTCATATCTATCTAGCTATATAAACTTACAAAAGGTTTGCCATTCTATAAATATATAATTTTACATTAATTTCTTTCACATTTATTTTGCTAATAGCAAACTGTTAGATATTTTTAAATGAATCTAGTTAGACTAGTTAAGAAAATAACCATAGTTTCTGTAATTGATACGTCTCGGTTTTGCTCTGATTAGAAAATACAAATAGTGTTGCTCAAAATTAAAATGATGAAACAGCGGCTAATACTCTGCATCCATATAACATAGAATATAATTACATCCTGCACGGTCATCCACTTAGAAAGAAACTCTAAACAATCCTTTCCTTACCTCTGACATGACTTGAGGCCAGAATAGACTTAGCAGAAGCACGCAGCTGTATATTCTGAGGTCTGTCATTTTTATATACCTGGGAACTTATATTAATATTAATAGCATAGGTTTATAATTGCATGGTATTTAGTTATATATTCATCTCTGCTTAGATTCAAGGAAATGTTTTGAAGTTTAAGAAGAAGTTTGGACAAAACTAGATTTAGAAAATTTACTAATTACCCTATAAAATAAAATATCCTGGAAACATTTACATGCATTTAAAAGTGGTTAAATTAAAATTGATTTTCCGTTGACACTGTTAAACAATATTATCTGCATTTTAAATATAAATTTCCATTTTATGAAACATAATTTGATAAAATTAGATTTTGCAAAATTGTGACTATTATAGAGAGAGAGAGGGAAAGATGGAGGAGGGGAGAGAGGGGGCAAGGGTGGACAGAGAGACCAATGGACAAGCACAACAAATTTACTTACCCAGTAGCTTCAATAACCTGAACAATTGACTTCTATATAAGATACAATGCTTCCCTGATACGACAGCCCATTATTTAGCACCTTGGTAAAGGGTGGAGCCTGAAACCAGCTACTTATAGAACAGTATATCTCAGGCATAGCTCATTAGCAAACTTCTTGCCCAATAGGTTGTAGCATTAACGTAACACATGGAACAACAACTTCACTCTAGTACAAGATACAACCCGTCAGTGCTATCCCATTGTACAGCTCCAAGATAAAGGGTGGAGCCTAAAACCAGTTCGTCATGTAGCAATTGCAACATTAACATAATAATTAGTATGATGTCACTGTGCGCTCCCTTCTGTATAATTATGAAACCATTCCACCCAGCTTTCATCAAATGTATACCAATATATGTATAAAATATACAGTACATTATTTCTATAGATTGTATTAGTCAGAAAATGTAAATTTCATTAAATCAATATAGTACCATAACTTGCAATACATTTTCAAGCATAATGTAACTAATTTCAATTTTTGGATCTACAAAAAAAAACTTAGAGGACTGACAGACAAATACACATTTTCCATAAACAGTTATGGAATTTAATTTAAGTTACTTCTAAAACATGTAATTAAAAAAAAAATCAATTAATACAGATCTTAGAAAAAACTAATTTAAAAATACAAACCACAGCACAATATAATTCAAGCCTGAAAAGAAACTTCAACTACTGTAGAAACATTGACACATGTATTTGTGCTGTTAGCACTGACCGAGCTACACGTTATCCTACAATAAGCTATGACTCTTAAGAGTCTTTTTATCAATATGTAGCAAAAATAAAGATTTCTACAGCTGAATATTGAAATAAGATATCTTTTATCACTGCAATTTACTAACAAAAGATCACTGCTCAGTTTCCTGGCAGCATCATTCAGACTTACCACTTCGCTGGCCAGTGCTTGGGGGAGATGTACTAAGCAGTGAAGAGAGTGAAAAATAGGCGCACATAGCGTCGGCCAAGGGTCTTCCTAAATAGGGAAAAGTTCTAGCTCTGGCAAATACACCCGTTATCAACAAATTTTCAGCTTTTTCCCAATACTAGACTCCCTAGTTCTTTATTAGAATGATATAATTTGTAACTCATTTGATACTAATTATGAATTTATAAAGCGGAATCTGTTAAAAATAAAATGTAAAAAGCCAATGTTGATGATGATCTTCAGTCTAGTTCTGGATTTGATGTTTTTGTGTACATTATGCAAATTTCATCATCAATGTCTCATTACTCAGAGAGACCACGTGTGACCTAAAGAAAATATCAATTAGGCATTAAGTGTCACATTTAGATTATTAGAGGGAGAATTATCAAGCTGTGGAGAAGTTGTCTGAACTGCCATTTCTCTACTTTATAACTCTTCAAAGCTCAGGGAACAGGACATGTTTTCCGTATCTGCGTGCTGGAGCTCAAGTGTATTAATTGCTGACTGACCCAATTTAAAAGATCACCTGGTGATGCTACTTATTCCACTTGTGATTCTGTGAGGAGACCTGGAAAACATGTACTGTTAGGATTCCTTGAGGAGTGGAGTTGGGAAACCTTACTTTTATTTAAGGTAATATTATCCCCTGGCGAGCTATGGAGCACCTACTGAGCATTGTGTGGGACGGTGGGTGGACATGTGTGAGGGGGTATGACGGCATGTTTGAGGGGGTCTGATGGTATCTGGGTTGGTATTACGGCATGTGCGAGGGGGTCTGATGGCATGTGGGTGGTTCTGATGGTGTGTGAGAGGGTCTGATGGGTGGGTATGATGACATGTTTAAGGTGGTCATTCAATTACATATTGCTCAGACTGTATGAGGTTTGTGACTGTAGATAATAATCTAAATCCTTGTTATTGCCCCAAGCAGAATTTTTAATGTAAGGTACTTTTATCCCCTGGCGAGCTATGAAGCATCTACTGAATACCTTGTGTGGGACTGTTGGTGGGTGGGCATGTGTGATGGGGTATGACGGCATGCATGAGGGGGTCGGATGGAATGTGGGTGGGTATGAGTGAGGTGGTCGGGTGGCATTTGGGGTGTCTGGCATGTGTGAGATGGTCTATTAGTATCTGGGTTGGTATGATGGCATGTGTGAGGGGGTATGATGATGTGTAAGGTGGTAATTTAATTCCTTGTTGCTGTATCTGATGTCTGTGACTGTAGATAATCTAAATCCTTGTTTTTAGGCCCAGCAGAATGTATAATGCAAGTTACCATTATCCCCTGGTGACCTATGGAGCACCTACTGTACACTGAGCATCGTATACCTTGTGTGGGACTGTTGAGTGAATATTATCTGCGTGCATCATTTGGCTGCATGAATTGCACGCTGCCGTTGTTTATTTTCATTGCTTTGTTTAAATAAAGTTATTTGAAACCGTCATGCCAGTCCAGTCTTACACCTTCGGGGCCTGATTTAGAGCTCCATGTAATTGCATGCTGCAACTCACTGATGCGCCTAGGTGTACATATGCACCAGGGTTTCCAGAATTAGAGTTGCATGTATCTTGCAGTTGTCACCCCTTATGCTATGAGGCATGAATCAGGGTCACTAACATGTAGGTTAGTACAGTGCAGACGTGCCGCTGGTCACTCCCTTCTGAGTCAAGTGGAGGTGTTACCCAGAGCATCCAATCACACTCTGCCTATCATTTTCTAGAATGCAATAGAGAAATGATTGTTAGAAACTAATTGGTTGCTATGGGCAACATCACCTATTGTCTGTTTTAGAAGCTTTGGTAAATCTACCTCCTAGTTTCCTGGGTGCTGGATAAGCCTGGAAAATCCATTCTACCTCTTAAGGATCATTTATTATATTATATTAATATGTAAGTGCTGGCTGTACAGCACTGCTTAGTTATGCCTCACTTAGAGGCATATGTATGACTAAACATGGCGTGCCCCCAACAAGATATGTTATCGACACAAACTGCAGCAATAAGGAGCCATTTTCTGCTTGAATATATTAAAGTAGTGTCACCAGGACATAGATGATGACATAGGGGCTTATTCACATATGTACACAGACCTATAGCTTAGAAATATCCCCGATATTAGCAGTACTGCGCATGTGTCTCCTGAGCTGCAGCCTGATTGGCCGACTGAGGCTGTTTGTGGGTGGGGAGGGGGCATCGATGGGCAGTGTTTTCCAAAGCGGAGGTGTGTTGCCTCCCCTTTGTGGGGGTGCCCAGGCCAGTGGCTGCATTTTCCAATGCAGATAGCCTGGCAGCGTGATTACACCGGCCATCCTGAGTTACCGAGGGCAACGCATGTGCCGCAGGAGTTATTTCCAGCATGCAAATAATCGCTCAACTATGTGAACATCGGAATAGCGTGAATCAGGCGCTTCGTATGGTCACTGAACACCTGCTGCTTCGTGTGACACACATTCAGGGCACAGGTATGCAGCGCTGAGAAACGGCGCTCACCAGCGAACACTCAATGTGTGTCACCGTCACTTTATTCTAGTGCGCTCCAGGAAGCTCTGTCTCTGCGGCAGAAAACCACACGGAAACTCCTGCAGCTGCACCTACAAGTGAGATACTAAATGTGGGTGTGTGGGCGATCACCTCATGGTGTGAGGGTGCAGCTACAGTATCTGATCATACATCTTCCAGCACTAAGAATACTGCTTTCACTTTTATTTCTTTTTAAAGCTCTCCACAGCATGCCCCAACTCACACACCGACACTCCCGCGCTACTGACCGCAGCAAGTACATTTACCTTCGTACTCACTATGGGGGAGATTTATCAAAGCTTAGAGAGAGAAAGTACCAGCCAATCAGTTCCTGTCATGTTACAGGCCGCATCTTCAAAATAACAGGAGCTGATTGGTTGGCACTTTATCTCTTTCCACGCTTTGAGAAATCTCCCCTTATGAGTTGAACACAAGTCAACGTTATGATCAGATCTGGTGTGATTTCATTCTGTGCATGCTAACACTACAAGACTCTGTGCAAACCTGTATTACCTGGCGGCACAGGGCGAGTACACCCGGGACCCCCTCTCTAAGGGGGCCCCTCTGCCTGGAGCTGCTCATACCCAGCACTGACGTTCAATGGCAGATCCATAACAGACAGTGACGGTGTTTTCTCCTGATGCTGCAGCTATGGGCAGGGGGAAGAACAGCGCTGTGACCAGATACAGTCAGCTGTAGCATGGGCGACATCTGGCCGGAACAGCTGCTGGCAATACCCCCATCACAGCTCTGCACTTCCCGGCACTCTTGGTGGGGGACAGCCCCCTGCTCTTTACAGAGTCTGGGGGCCGGCTTAGTAGAGGGGGTCGGGCATGATGTCCGGGCTTCTAGCGAGGAAGCTCCAGGCGAGCTCCGTCTGCTCCACCTTAAAGAGACCCACCATCGGCAAGCGGCAAACCCCAGCCTGTCTGTCAGCACCGAGTGAAGGGAGATAGGAGCAGGAAAGGGCTAAGTGGGGAGAGAGGTTCAACACTAGCAAGCAGCCCAACTACATGACATGCAGGAAAATGTTCCTCTAATGAGCAAAACCATGTGCACTGCGGGTGGGGCA
Source organism: Pseudophryne corroboree (assembly GCF_028390025.1). NCBI lineage: Eukaryota > Metazoa > Chordata > Amphibia > Anura > Myobatrachidae > Pseudophryne > Pseudophryne corroboree. The sequence continues at coordinate 10,090,932 of NC_086455.1, forward strand.
GATGTAACATGTGCAGAGTTACATTTGGGTGGCGTGTGTTCAAACTGAAAACCTAAATTGCGGTGTAAAAATACAAAAAAAAAAAATCAAACTCTCTGCACGTTACATCTGCCCCACCTGCACTGCACATGGTTTTGCCTATTTGAGAAAAATTTAGCTTTTGCAATTAGGTCTGAATTAGGCCCAGTCAGCCGGTAAGCGGCGGGACACCTATTGTGTTTAAATATTATTTTAATGTCTTATTATCTTTCTTTCATATTTGGAGCTAAAGAGATGCGAGAGAGGCAGCAGTTGTGCCGGCATTATCCGGCTTTATTTCTTTGTGTGTATGGACTGTTGGATTTTGTTTGTGTCTTCTGTAATCTCTTGCTGCATCTCTCTCCTCCGTTTTCTCCTCTCTCTGCCACTCTCTCCTGTCTGTGCCCCTCTCTCTGCCTCTTCCTCCCCCTCTCTCTGCCTTTCACTCTCTCTCCTTTCTTTCTTCTCTTTTCCCCCCATTTCCCCCTGAAAGAAAAGTGTAGAGCTGCCCCTGAGTATGTCAGCAATGCTATTAAATGAAACAGAGTATGTCGGCAATGCATTTAAACGAAGCTGAGGATGTCAGCAATACTTGCAGACGAAGACGAGGATGTCGGCAATGCTTGCAACCGAAGTTGAGGATGTCAGCAAGACGGGTTTCCAGATGCTGGACAGCTGAAATAGCGCAATGGGGATTCCGTATGCTGTGCAGTGTCGGCACTGCTGGTTTCCCAGTCGCTGTGATGCGGTGGTTCTGCACAATGGATACTGCAGTGTTGTAGACAGCAGTGGCAGGTTTTCCAGATGCTATGGTGCGATACCTTGCGCAGCGGTGAACTGGAAGCTGACAAGAACCAGCAGAGTCTCTAATGCCGCTAGGGATATTGGGTAGTCCCTCTGGATCACTGGAGGACTTCCAGCGACTCTGGAGATGCCAGGATGTTGTAGCAGCGATGGCCCTTTAAATCATCCAGGGAGTCAGGCAGTGCGGGGGATGGTAACTTGCACAGAGTCTATTACCAGCAGGAGATTCTGGAGCTCACTCCAGGCTGAGAGACACCAAAACACTGACAGCTTGTTAGTGGTGAGAGCTGGAACTTATACCCAGTGCTTGCAGCTGAGTGGATGAGCGGCTCACATGACGCGGAGAGACTCCGGGTTGGCTCCCGGGGAATCAGCTGACTGGAGAATGTCATGGTGCTGCCATGGAGGGGAGCAGCGGGAACTCCGGCGTGCTGCACCCTGGACCAACGGCCTCCAGCAAGGAGACGCTGGAGCACAATCACGGGTGCCGCGGCCAGCGGCAGGACACAGCGGGGATGTGCTTGACCGAGGGATTGCGCTCAGGATTGCGGCGGAGGTAGACCAAGGTGCGGCTGGGGTGCGCAGGTAACCTCCGTTTTGTGACCTATGCCCAGTAAAGTAGAGTATAATATTGCGCTCCACGGTACAGTTTACTGTGTCCATTTTTTTGGATCAAAAAGAAAGAAACCTATACATAGTATTTAAAAAGGATTCAGTATGATATACCGGCGGCCGGTTCTATTCTCACTCTATGGATGTCGTGGGCACCAACAGAGGGAGAATAGCCTGTTGCGCCGGTATTCCGGCATCGGAATATCACTTGTCGGGATCCATCTTAACCACTTCCCATATAAAAATACTATCATGAGAAAGTCATAGGCCAGGCAAAGTAATATGAGGAAGGAGGTATAACCTGCACTCAGCAACTGCAAAGTTGAACTGGTCACATACAGTATATACACAGGTAGGAAGTGGCTGCTTTACACAGCTATAAATACAGCGGCTTGCAGAAGAACGTGCAGTAATGATGCTCGGAAAGCCAGTTATAAACAACATTGAGCGGAGATAAAATGTACACACCACGCAGAGCGTTCTACCTCTGTGGTCGAGGTGATAGAAAATGACCCACATATATTACTGAGAAAAGCCCCGTCTATTTTTACTTTTATACTTATTTATTTCATTTGAGTCTTGGGTAAGATTTAGTTATAAACTGAGGCCGGGGGAATTGGTCCCGGAAAATAGGAGGCAGCGATGACTCTTATATTCGCATCCTGCGCTAAACAATCCTGCTGGCTCCGAGATTTGATTAACCAACTCCTGATTTGTACATCACTTTGCTCATTCATGAATTTAGAATTAGATCTATGCATTTGTTAATGACCAAGTAAACAACTGTAAAATATATATATATATATATATATATATACACAGTATTGTGCAAATGTTTTAGGCAGGTGTGGAAAAAATGCTGCAAAGTAAGATTGCGTTCAAAAATAGAAGTGTTAATAGTTTATTTGTATCAATGAACAAAATGCAAAGTGAATGAACAGAAGAGAAATCTAAATCAAATTTGGTGTGACCACACTTTGCCTTCAAAACAGCATCAATTCTAGGTACACTTGAACACCGTTTTTGAAGGAACTTGGCAGTGAGGTGGTTTCAACCATCTTGGAGAACTAACCACAGGTCTTCTGTGGATGTAGGCTTGCTCATACACTCCGGTCTCTTCATGTAATCCCAGCCAGACACAATGATGATGATGATGACATCATGGGGGGAAAGGGGGGCATACCATCACTTCCAGGACTCCCTGTTCTTCTTTACGCTGAAGATAGTTCTTAATGACATTGGCTGTATGTTTGGGGTCGTTGTCCTGTTGCAGAATATATTTGGAGCCAATCAGATGCCTCCCTGATGGTAATGCATGATGGAAAAGTACCGGCCTGTATTTCTCAGCATTGAAGCACAAAGAAACAGGCAACGTTGAGGACCGTAGACGTAATGGTTGGACAAGGAAACAGATGAAAGATGAAAGATGAATCATGCTTACTTTCCTTAGAAATCGGAAGGTGTCCAGCAGTGCCATCAGCTCAGAACTGGCAGAAACCAGTGGAACCTAGTTACACCCATCTACTGTTCAGAGAAGTCTGGCCAGAAGTGATCTTCATTGAAGAATTGAGGCCAAAACACCATACCTTCAACATGGAAACAAGGCCAAGCGACTCAACTATGCACGAAAACATAAGAACTAGGGTGAAGACAACTGGCAGCGGGGGCTCTGGACTGATGAGTCACAATTTTGATATATTTGGCTGTAACAGAAGGCAGTTTGTTTGCGGAAGGGCTGGAGAGCGGTACAATGAGTGCCTGCAGGCAACGGTGAGGCATGGTGGAGGTTCCTTGCATCTTTGGGGCTGTATTTCAGCAAATGGAGTTGGGGATTTGGTCAGGAGTAATGCTGAGAAATAGACAGGTACTTATCCATCAGGGAGGAATCTAATTGGCTCCAAATGTATTCTGCAGCAGGACAATGACCTCAAACATAGAGCCAATGTCATTAAGAACTATCTTTAGCATAAAGAAGAGCAAGGAGTCCTGGAAGTGATGATATGGCCCCCACAGAGCTCTGATCTCAACATCATCAAGTCTGTCTGGGATTTCTTGAAGAGACAGAAGAATCTGTGGTTAGTCCTCCAAGATGTTTGGAACAACCTCTGCCAAGTTCCTTTAAAAACTGTGTGCAAGTGTACCTAGAAGAATTGATGCTGTTTTGTAGGCAAAGGGTGGTTGCACCAAATATTGATTTGATTTAGATTTCTCTTCTGTTCATTCACTTTGCATTTTGTTAATTGATACAAATAAACGGTTAACACTTCCATTTTCGAAAGCATTCTTATGTGCAGCATTTTTTCCACACCTGCCTAAAACTTTTGCACAGTACTTTATGTAAAATACTTTGTATTACTGAGCTGAATATACATACATGAGCATACATTAGCATTGTTTATAGTTAAAGCAGAAATCCCACAATGCCTTTTACTGTCTTTAAAAAAGCACGTATGGCTGTAGCCTGCAGAGTCTCAGCATGTCATGTGATGGCAGAGGGGAGAAAGAGGGGGCGGATTCTACAATGCACAGTGAGCTCACAGGGCTGTTCCGAAGCATTTGGAACAAAAAGTCGCAAACATCGGTCGCACCATCAAAATTTGCACCAGCCCTAATGCAAGTACTGTACCATTTCTCAATCGGGGTTTGGCCTCCTACAGTTTTTTAGTGGTGTCTCCCTTCAAGGAAAACCTCATCACTTAGAGGCATCATGTAATATATGTGGATGTATCCCCAGCCATAAGACGCTCAGCTTTCTGTTGCGCAGACAGTGTTGTCAGTTTCACATCTGCTTCTGTACAGAAAAAAAAAAAAAAAAAAACATGTAACGTTCTCATTGCTTACCACAGACTAATAATACCATGGAATGGTTACAGCAGAGCCTCAGATGCCCTCTAGTGGCTATTACAGATATTTACAGCATAATCTACAGGTATTATTATTATCCTTTATTTATATGGCGCCACAAGGGTTCCGCAGCGCCCAATTACAGAGTACATAAACAAATAATCAAGCAGGAAAGCAGCAACTTACAGTTGAAGACAATATAGGACAAGTACAGGGTAAATAAATATAGTTACATCAGCAGATGACACTGGAATAAGTATCAGGTGGCAGAAGACTGCTGGATGTGGTGCAGTTGAAGATTATTAAAGTAAGAAAAAGGATAAGCACATGAGGGAAGAGGGCCCTGCTCGTGAGAGCTTACATTCTAAAGGGGAGGGTAGACAGACAGGGGTGACACAGATGGGGTAGACATGAACGTGGAACAGAGGGTTAAGATGAGATTTGGCTGGGTTTGGTGAAGAAGTGGGTCTTCAGAGCCCGTTTGAAGTTTTGTAGAGAGGTGTCTGTCTATTAAATAGGAAAACGCAGACACCCAGCTGACTTTTCAAACAATTGAATCTCCCCCACTATGTGCTACGCTATAAGATATGTAACTTTAAGGAATAAAATAGAATTGATAGACAATTGCTGCATATAAAACGGAGTTTACTGCTAAATTCAACATAGAACTGACAGAGAACAATGAGCTGAGTGTAGATCAAACAACCATGCAGATAAATATATACTTATATTAAACCGAAATGCATTGTTATGCTTAATCAGTGTCTAACAAAAAACAAAATGGCAGCAACCTACAGTAACCCAAAGTCTTTATCAACATCAACAGTCAATGATAGGAAAAGCTCATTTGGAGGCTGCGTAGAGAGGTCTCTTTACAAGCAAAACATTCTTATGAGGCCCACAGTTCTAGATACACCATGGGGCCGGTTCTAAACCTTGTGGCGCCCAGGGCGCGTGTTAAAAAATAGGGGCGTGGCTTCATGAGTCATAGGGAAGGGGCGTGGCCACAGTTGTGCCCCCAGTAGACTTGACCCCTGTAGCTGTGCCCTCAATTTTGCCCCTTGTAGCTGTGCCCCAATGTAGATGTGCCCCTAGTAGCGGCACTTACACAAAACAAATACCATCCCCGCTCCTGCTTCCTGACCGCTGCTGCTGTCCTCTGTTTCCGGCCGCCGCTCCTCGGATCTATGGGAGAGACATCATGACGTCTCTCCCATAGTGCCGCACACTGCACAGACACTAGAGGTCAATTATGACCTCTAGCGTCTGCGGCCGCTCCCACAATGCCGTGCGATGATGTCAGGCGCACGGCACGGCACCAGTAGCGGCTCTTGCCCCGGGCAAAAAGCCTGCTTGCCCGTGGCAAGAGCCGCTACTGGATACACCCCTGCATAGCAGTGTGGTTTCATATCATAATCTACCTGTGTGGTTTTACATTGCCTTCAATCTGTGGGGTTTATACCACATTCTAGCTATGGGGCATTAGGGGTACATTTACTAAGCAGAGGTGACTGAAGGTACTCCTATCTCCTGTGTACATACAGAAGCCAAAAAGCTGAACTAGCCTGCAATTCTGTAAGTCCTTGACCCCACAATTTCTGATGGCAGCCCTGTATAAGGAGCAGGGGCCAGGGGGTGTGAGGGCTGGATAAGTCTGTCACTGGTGCATACTCCCAAATGTCAGCCCAGGACTGGTTCTGTTACGGGCCCAGATGATGCTGAGGGCCAGGATGCCATTGAGGCCAGCAAGGTGCAATAGCTAGGGGAGAACGCCATTAGTGTAAAGCAGTAGCCCAGAGTAAAGTGATTGGGTACACATTCGCTGGCACAGGCTTTGGTCAGAGCCCATATTGCAGCATCTATTTCTTTGCAGATCGCCTAAAAAAAACCACTCCTAGTAATGGGGCAGCAGTGTCATTGGCTGTGGTAGCGTAGTTTTGACGGACATCCTGAGTAACCTGAGGGTCTGATGGGTGGCTGATATTAGCGCTGTGGATACGATGCTGCCTCTTCAGACGCAGGCTGCGGTTCTGTAATACCGGCAGTGGGAGTCTTTATAGATAAGATCCTCTGCGACCGAAGATGCAGCCACAACCCTCACTGCGTCCACCTCTGAACCAGGCCATGATCCGCTGATTTATTTGTGAATTACAAGAATACAGTCCTCTGGTTTCCTTACAGCACTTCTACTAACCAACATTTTCAGCACCAATGTCAGTATAACATAAACTGTGTGCTGACCTCTAGTGGCGGTTTATGATCACTACATGTACTTCCGATACAGAGGAAAATGTGTATTCAGGATAAACTGATACAATATATGTTTTGCAATGTTTACTAACACACATTGTATTGTTACACTGTCACATGATGTTGTTTTGTTGGTGCTTGCACTATTGTGAACTCGAACCTTTTCATATACAAGATTTAGCATTACAGGCGATTCACTTATTTGTTATGGCAGATACAGAAACCTTGCCGATACAATAGATAGATATCCCTCCCCCAAATAAGTGTAACATTATTTACTCATTAAGTACAGCAATAGTAAATACTTACAAATACATACAAGCCAGAATAATGTAAGTAGTGTAGTCATACATGCCAACTGCTCTGGCTGTCCCCCCGGTAAGGGGAATCCAGGTGGGCAGGGCGCGGGCATGGTGCCGCAATGATCATGGCCCCATCCCCATTATACAAAATCATAAAGCAGGGGAGGGGCCACAATTATACTATTCAGTGGGTGGGGTGGCCAGTGGGGTACTGATTCCAGGAGACTTACCTACTCTTCCCTGGGTTCAAGGAGAGCCTCCCAGGATGTTTGGGGAGAGTAGGCAAGTATGATTGGAGTAGAGTGGATGTAACAACCCACTGGATTGGCTGGGAATATCGTCCAATCAGGTGCCACATTCACTGCACAATTCCAGCCCAGGCACTTTCAGTCTATTGCTCTGTCCTCACTGTTCGCATTCCCTGTCCTTGCCCAGCTGTCAGACATTAGGCTCAGGCGGTTAGTTCAGGCATGGAGAGGGGTAACTAAGGAGCATCTACACTGCAATTTACTAAACAGAGGGTGTTTCCCAAAAGTAAGATACCACTTTCAAATCTCCCAACATTTGGAAGCCCAGAATAAGAACTGGTGGTTGGAGAAGTACACCATCACGGGGATATAAATCCAAGGTGCGCAGTCAGGGGAGAGAATTTGGAAAGGGTGAGGGCTCATGGAGGGAACTATAAGCGCACAAGACCACATATTGGTGAACACTGGCGGCTCTAGAGGTGGGGCTGCAGCTCAGTTCAAAATTCAGATAGGGGAGCCACACCAACTGCCAGTAAGTCAGTTTGAAATGGAAGTTGGTGTGGGCCCCCTATTTGAAATTTGAACTGACCTGCGGCCCCTCTACTGGAGCCACCACTGTTGGTGAAGCTAGAGAGCACATGCTCCATATTTGTTCCTCAAGGGAGACTTCATTCCCTTACCAAGATGGCCACCATCTGTAGTTCGGTGCATGCGCCACAACATTTTGTCCCTGTGTGCCACAGTGGGCGATAGACGTCTTCCAATTAGCTCCTCAGAGACCCTGTAATTAATACTGATCCGCCCTTCTAGAGATGTTACCATTTGCATCTTGAACCGCTACGCCAATACAGTCACCGGCTATGACGTGCATGCTCTGCTCAAGCTCCACTCCATGCAACAAGTCAGTGTATGCTTAACTGTGAGTACTAAATAAACCACCTGACTGCTTAAGTACATCTGCTGGTGTGTACAATCCCTCCGCCATACCACCGCCATCTGTACACACATATGCCAACACTTATCATGTGGAACAATATAGAAACAACATTTTATTTTGCTGACCTATATTCACGGCCAGATTAGCAATGGGGCAGGTGGGACTACAGTCTTGGCCTCCACATAAACATAGGACCACCGTCATGGCAGTGTAAGGGTGAATAACATGGAGAAAAGCTGAACCCCTGCACTGGCTCAGCCAGCTTGTTGTAGTTACATCTTCTACAGGTGTTAGGCAGGGATGAATTGTGATAGAAAACCGGCCCGTCATGATGGGGGTGTGGTCTGTTGGGGTGTGGCGGGATCCCTCCTCATAGGACCTGATTGTGAGTTGGACACAGTTACGGCCTTCCTTGCATTTATAGGCTCTAATGCAGCTACAATACACTTCTGTGTACATCCGTGCAGCCGAATATGCAGGGACGGAGATGAACACTTTCTACAATCAGGCTTTGTGCGTCTTTAGACACCACCTTCGGTTGCACCACTGAAACTTTCACCAGCCCTATGCTAGATGCAGATCATCCATCTGAGTATTCACCATCTCTATGGCCAAACACCTGTAACCGCCTAGGAACACCCAACACCTTTCTAATACACTTTTTGGTGCGTGCGTCTGAATTGGTACTACAACTCTACTAACACCATCGGGAAACGTGCGCGGTGCAACTCAGATGAAACACATTGCACAAGAAAACGTACAGGCCTCCACAGAAAACAAACCGTTCACCCACAGAAAAAAAAACACATTGGACCCCACAGGAAAGAAACCGTTCACCCACTCTCTTTCACCTCCCCTCGTCTCTCACTGCCACTGACTGTATCTGCTTCCTTACTTCTAAAAATGAGGTAATCTATCATGAAGTCTTCTCCTCCCACATTCTCCTGGGAGATCCTCCCCCCACCTCCACAAACACACACCCTCCAGCCACCTCCCCTTGTTCTCCTTCTGCACCACCATGGGTGATGCAGTCCACTTCCTCATTTTACCCTCTCCCCCACCCTCCACCTGCCCCCTGTACCCCATCCCCTCTCTCCACTCCCTGCTCCCACCTTGCCCACCTCTTGAACTCTCTACCTGCATCTCTCCCTTGCCCTTCAAACATGCTCTTGTCTCACCCATTCTTAAAAACCCAACCTTGACCCACCCTGACCCTCTAGTTACTGCCCTATTTCTCTTCTCCCATTTGCCTCCAAATTTGGCTTTTGCCCACTTCACTCTACTGAAACTGCCTTGGCCATTGTCACTAATGTTCTGCTACCAGCTAAATCCAAGGGCCACTTCCCTCTGCTTGTAATATACTGCTGTGTGCCGTACTGTCCCACACAGGACAGAGGCACACTCACCGGAAGAACAGGGGCCAATCAGCCTGCAGGTTGTCCGGTGTCAGCGCTCCAAGGTGCCGCAGTTAACCACTTCCAGGGCCGCCGGGCAAGCAACACTTAGATGGTAGGAAGGAACTGCTGGCGGTCAGCCCTGTGATTGATGCTGCGGCTTTTCGTTTGGCAAGGAAGCCCGTACAGGTGGTTTGGAATGGGGCGGACTGGAAACAGCTGGAGATGATGTGCAGCCTGTGTAATGGTTGAAAGTCC